>NC_133387.1:95659291-95962321 GCF_047511655.1 Castor canadensis
ACTAGAGAAAAGGTTAGTTAAAAAAGAATTAACCTAGAAGGTAATACACATGCAAAGGAAATTAATGTGAGTCAACACCCTGTATAGCTATCCTTATCTTAACCAGGAACACTTGTTCCTTCCTATTATTGCTTATACTCTCTCTTCAACAAAATTAGAGATAAGGGCAAAATAGTTTATGCTGGGTATTGATGGGGTGGGGTGAAGAGGGAGGGGGCAGAGTGGGTGGTAAGGGAGGGGGTGGGGGCAGGGGGGGAGAAATGACCCAAGCCTTGTATGTACATATGAATAATAAAACAATAAAAAAAGAGTTAAGGAGAAGAAAATAAGAAAAAAAGTTACATGCTTATAGTTAATCAGTAGAAATCCCTTCATAATTTTGCTTATATTGCCAGCAACTGTTGGAATAAATGTCAAATATTTTATTTCCATATTTGAAAACAAAGAAGCCCAAAAGTAAGTAGAAATGTGAGGAAAGTTATTTTTGATATGTTACAAAGCCTTAAAGATAACTATCTTCCTGAGGGATACTCCAGTGTGATCAAGGTACTCTTTTTTTTGTCTAAGTTATACAATTTTAAGAACACTGAAAATTGCACAGAGCTAGGGTTGCCATTGTAATATTTCATATGAGAGTAGGCCAAAAAAAAAGATAACTTACATTTATAGCTGGGTGAGAGTAAAACTGGGCATTTTACAGATTTGTCCATATGACCCTATAGGATCATATGACATGAGTAAATAAATAGGAATGGTGCTGTTCTTTAAAACTCATTTAATTTATCCCCCTGTTTTTAGGCAGGGTTTTTCCCAAATTTTCTTTAGACTGTTGAGTAGTCACATTAGTATAAACAGCTGTGGGAAGGAAATTCCTTAAACTCCCCTGGTATTCTATTCCTGTATTAATAACCTTACTTCCAAGAAGCTGGTCTTTGGACATCACGTTGTAATTAGTTACTGGCCAATGTGTCTATCAACAAGTATTTGCTAAGTACACACAGAAAGAATGTTATTCTATTAGGTCTTTGATGGTAGACCTTCTCCTACAGTTCCTCCTAATTGCTTCTCCTGTCAAATCCAGCTCTAATCCTAGATTCTAAATATTCTTTCACTAATCTTCGGTTCATCTCAAGATGCACTCCATTACAATGGGTAAGAATGTGCATCCTATTCATAAGTGAATACTTCCTTTACTTAGTTGATTTAATTTGATTTTTGAAATAATGGTCTTTCAAAACAAGGAGGTATTATCTCATTTTTTTAAGTGATAAAGCTGTGCTTCCAAAACAATAAGCAGCTTGTCCTTTCTACAGTGGTTATTTAAATCAACTTTAACTTATCACCTCACAATTCACTCCTTCTTGTTCTTTCACAAATTATTATAAAACTTTACTTCTCTAATGCCTGTGTCTGGATTTCATTACACTTTCCTCTTTTTAAACATCCACATATCCCCAACATATATCAGGTTCTCACTTTTTCTCTTTTCAAACGCCTGCCTATTTTCTTGATTATTCCTTCTGCTTCCCCAAGACTTCCCATGTCACATAAACACTGGATTTTAGCACTCTTACCTTGCTATACCACCTGACCTTAAAATGTCTCAAATGTGTTTTGTAAAGCGAAGAAATCAAAACTCCCAACAATAGCTTACTTTCTCATCCACTAGCCTTCCTATACTGTTTCTTCCCCTTTCAGATAGATTCTTCCTCCCCAGTGGAGTGGCTCAAGTGGTAGAGCACCTGTCTAATAAGCATGAGGCCCTGAGTTCAAATCCCAGTTACCCCTCCCCCCAAAAAACCCAAAAAACCAACAGCTAACAGACAGATTCTTCCTGACCTTCTATGGTCTTCAATAGTACTGACACCCTTGAAATTCACCTCTCTGTAGTGTCTTCTTGTCCCCAAAGATAGCTCTGTAGCTAAATCTCAAATTCTAGGCTCCTCACAGTCCATGGTTTCATTTCCTCATAGAGTTCTGTCAGTTGCAAGGTAGAAATGATAACCTCTGACCTGAGGATATCAGAATCTAGTTGCCTAGCTACAATCTCACCCTTGGCTAAAGTGATCTCAGATACAGATGTTGATAGAGATCCTTTCTTGGATGCATCTTTATGATCTCAAACCCATTGTGATTGAAATGAAGCACATTATCCATACAAACAAAATTCACTCACCACCTCAGCCCATTCCATTAGCAGTTCTAAAACATTGGGTGGACTATCCACATTATTCCTTATTTTTCATACTTCCCTCCATCCTGAATATCCCCATCACATTAGTATTTCTAAAACACTGCTTCTGCAGGTCACTTAAACTCACAGACTTACTGTAGCTCCTACTACAACACACATCATTCTGTACCTCTATTGTCCAGTCTCTTAAGGTTTGTATATCCTCTGCTGCTTACTGACCTGCCAACTGACCTTCTAATCGGAACTGTGACCAGCTTACCTACAGACTCGGATCTTGTTCAGACCACTAACTCCATCTACAGTATCTGCCACCATCCTTTCCAGAAAGCTAAAACTTTCTTCAGGGTTTATCCTCTTTCTAAAAACCTTCACTGATTCATTCCAAAAATATATGGTAGACCCAGTATTGACACCGTACTATAGTTATATAAGATGTAACCATTACAGGAAATAGATAAAGGACACACAGGACTCTGTGTAGTATTTTTATATCTCCCTATGACACTATAATTATTTCAAAATAAAAAGTTTAAAAATGTACGGTAAGAGCCAGGCACTGGTGGTTCACACCTACAATCCTAACTGCTCTAGAGGTCGAGATCAGGAGGATCACCGTTTGAGGCCAGCCTGCGCAGAGAATCTCCACTTCATGTTAAACGGAGAAACCAGGAGGGCCCCCAGGCCACCAGTTGCCCGCGCCCAGATGGCTTGGGAAGACACTGACAAGGTGAGCTAAGCGGTACGCAATACTTCCACAGACAACCCTGGACCAGAGCAGCATAGCCCCCTGGACACACCAACCCCCACCCGGGGGAAAAAAAGAGAAACTGAGTAATAAGCAATAAGAACAATAAAGACACATGGTAAATAGGGTGGGGCACCCTGAGCTCTGAAGAGGCGCGGAGGGAGTCCTTCCCGGAACTGTAAACAAACCGGGCCTGGCTGGAGAGGCTCCAGTGGGATCCGGGCGGGTGCCAAGCAACCAGGAGCGAGAAAGCTTGTGAGAGTGGTGGAGGGAGGAAAACTCCACAGGAGAGGGGGGAAGACCCACCTCCCACGTGAGCTGTAAACAAACATGCCGGCCAGAAGGAGCAGCAGCACCACCCAGCAATCAGGAGCAGGAAAGCTTGTAAAAGCAGCGGTGGGAGGTAAACTACACAGGAGAGGGGAGAAGACCCACTTCCCACGTGAACTGTAAAAAAACAGGCAGGCCTGAGAAAGCAGGTGCAGTGTCACCTCCACCAGTGTGCTTGGAAAGGAGAAAGCTTGTAGCAGCAGCTTGCACACAGGACTCTGAGTAAACAAAGCCTGTGGGGCCAGTGAGTGCTAAGCTCACCCCAGAGATCTGCATAAATAACGCCTCCAGCAACAGCAGGATGACAGCAGCGGACAGGAAAGCCACAGCTGCAGATAGCCACTCACAGACCTGTCTCCAGACTCTTTTTTTTTTCTCTCTCCCTGCCTTTCATGAAAAAACAACTGAACTAAACCTGCATGCTGAAAAACTTACTAAAACTGTATGGTGTTTGAACTTGGGACACATGGTGGGCTATTTTTTTTTTATGTGTGCAGTTTTGTTCTACTTTACGTGTCCCCTTTGATGAGAAAACTACAGAACAACATCTGAGGCACTATCTCCAGGATTGCAGGCTGAGGGACGAACACCAAAATTATTAAGGCTGAAATTTCATTGCATTTGAACTTGGAGGTTTTTATTTTTTATTTTATTTTGTTTTATTTTATTTAATATATATATATATTTTTTCTTTCATTCACTTATTTTTTAAATTTTTATTCTTATCTTTACCCTTTCTATTTTTTATTTTAAATCCTCTGTCTCTCTAATGCCTTTTCAGCTTACAGTTGATTAGTAAACTGTCTCTCCCTGTTTATATCTTTGAAACTTTTTTCTTTGTTTCTTTGTTTTGTTTTTTTTCTACTTGATTATTTGTTTTTTCCTTTTCCTTTAACTTCTTAGCTTTCCATCCCCTCTCCCCTTTCCATTCTAAATATCACTAGTGCTATTATTACAAGTCAGGAAATACTTAATTGCACACAGTACAGGGACAATAACAACACCAAGGGTAATGAGGGGAAGACAGAAAAAACAGAGAAATCAGTTTCCCCACAGCAAAAAATTAGTACAGGAACCAGAGGGAAATGAAGAAAACAGATACTCAGATCTAGACTCCAACAAAATGAAGATAAACTATGCCAAAGAACGCAAGAATAATTTAAAAGAAGACATACTACAGGTACTCAATGAGAACTTTAGAGATGATGCTGGATATGGTCAACCAAAATGTACAGGAGACATTCAAGAAATTCTAAGACAACAAAAATAGAAAATTTGAAAAAGCAAAAGAAGAAATAAAAGAAACCATAGAAGCACTGTATAAACACCAAAGTGAAACAGAGAACATGATTAATAAGGAGATAAATGAACTCAGGACAAATAGACAACATTAAAGAGGAAACAACCCAGGATATGGAAAACCTCAGAAAAAAGAACGAAACAGAACTGCAAAACAAAACGGAAGGCCAATCCAGCAGAATAGAAGAAACAGAAGACAAAATCTCAGAACAAGAAAATGAAATGGTAATTAAAGGAAAAACTGAAGAACTATTAGTTCAACAACTCAAGACCTGTGAAAACAAAATGCAAGAACTCACCAACTCCCATCAAAAGACCAAACTTGAGAATCATGGACATCGAAGAAGGAGAAGAGGTGCAAGCGAAGGGAATGTGTAATACATTCAACAAAATAACAGAAAATTTCCCAAATCTAGAGAAAGTTATTCCCATACAGATGCAAGAGGCCTCCAGGACATCAAATAGACCAGATCAAAATAGAACTACCCCATGACATATCATCATTAAAACAACAAGTACAGAAAATAGGGAAAGAATATCGAAGGCTGTAAGAGAGAAAAAACAAATAACATACAAAGGTAAACCCATCAAAATCACAGTAGACTTCTCAACAGAAACATTAAAAGCAAGAAAAGCGTGGGGTGAGATCTTCCAGCCACTGAATGAAAATAACTTCAACCCAAGGATACTCTACCCAGCAAAACTATCATTCAAAATAGATGGAGCAATACAAGTCTTCCATGATAAGCAGAAACTAAAACAATACGTGACCACAAAGCCACCATTCAAAAAGATTCTTCAAGGGATTCTGCACAAAGAAAGTGAAACCCAATATAACCATGAAAGGACAGGCAGCACCAAACTACAGGAAAAGAAAAAGCAAGAAAGTAGAGAGTAAGGTCAACTTAGGTACACACAATCAAACCTTCAAACAACTAAGATAACTAAATGACAGAAATCACCACATACCCATCAGTACTAACACTTAATGTTAACGGACTTAATTCACCCATCAAAAGGCACCGCTTGACAAAATGGATTAAAAAGGAAGATCCAACAATTTGTTGCTTACAGGAGACCCATCTTACCGACAGAAATAAGCATAGGCTTAGGATGAAAGGCTGAAGAAGATTTACAAAGCCATGGCCCCCGAAAACAGGCAGGAGTAGCAATACTTATCTCTGACAAAGTAGACGTCAAACCTACATTGATCAAAAGAGATAAAGAAGGACATTCCATACTAATGAAAGGGGAAATAGACCAAAAGGATATAATAATCAACCTGTATGCACCCAATGTCAACGCACCCAATTTCATCAAACATACCCTGAAAGACCTAAAAGCATATATTAACTCCAACACAGTGGTTGTGGGAGACGTTAACACCCCATTATCATTAATAGATAGGTCATTCAAACAAAAAGTCAATAAAGAAATCCAAAACCTAAAATATACAATAGATCCAATGGGCCTACTTAATGTCTACAGAACATTTCATCCAAGTTCTACACAATATACATTCTTCTCAACAGCCCATGGAACCTTCTCCAAGATAGATCATATCCTAGGGCGCAAAGCAAGCCTCAGCAAATATGAGAAAATAGAAATTATACTGTGCATACTATCTGATCACAGTGCAATAAAACTAGAACTCAACAACAAAAGTAAAGACAAAAAACATGCAAACAGCTGGAAACTAAATAACCCATTACTTAATGAACAATGGATCACTGATGAAATAAAAGAGGGAATTAAAAAGTTCTGGAAGTCAATGAAAATGAAAACACAACCTACCAGAACCTATGGGACAAAGCAAAGGCAGTCCTGAGAGGAAAGTTTACAGATATGAGCACATATATTAAAAAGACTGAACGATCCCAAATCAATGACCTAATGATACATCTCAAACTCCTAGAAAAACAAGAACAAGCAAATCCCAAAATAAATAGAAGAGAAATAATAAAAATAAGAGCTGAAATCAATGAAATAGAAAGCAAAAAAAACCATACAAAGAATTAATGAAACAAAAAGTTGGTTCTTTGAAAAAATAAACAAGATCGATAGATCCCTGGCAAACCTGACTAAAATGAGGAGAGAAAAAACCCAAATCAGTAAAATCAGGAATGCAAAAGGGGAGATAACAACAAACACCATGGAAGTCCAGGAAATCATCAGAGACTACTTCGAGAACCTATATTCAAGTAAATTAGAAAATCTTAAAGAAATGGACAGATTTCTAGACACATATGATCATCCAAAGTGAACCAAGAGGAAATTGATCACCTAATAGATCTATAACACAAAATGAAATTGAACCAGCAATCAAGAGTCTCCCAAAAAAGAAAAGTCCAGGGCCTGATGGATTCTCTGCTGAATTCTATCAGACCTTTAAAGAGGAACTGATACCAACTCTCCGTAAACTGTTCCACGAAACATAAAGGGAAGGAAAACTGCCTAACACATTTTATGAAGCCACTATTACACTTATCCCAAAACCAGGCAAAGACACCTCCAAAAAGGAGAACTTTAGGCCAATCTCTTTAATGAACATTGATGCAAAAATCCTCAACAAAATAAAGGCAAACTGAATTCAACAACACATCAAAAAGATTATTCACCACGACCAAGTAGGCTTCATCCCAGGAATCCAGGGGTGGTTCAACATACGAAAATCAATAAACATAATAAACCACATTAACAGAAACAAAGACAAAAACCACTTGATCATCTCAATACATGCAGAAAAAGCCTTTGATAAGATCCAACACCATTTCATGATTAAAAGTTCTAAGAAAACTAGGAATAGAAGGAAATTACCTCAACATTATAAAAGCTATACATGACAAACCTACAGCCAGCATTATACCTAATGAAGAAAAACTGAAACCATTCCCTCTAAAATCAGGAACCAGACAAGGATGCCCACTATCTCCACTCCTATTCAACATAGTGCTGGAATTCCTAGCCAGAGCAATTAGGCAAGAAGAAGGAATAATAGGAATACAAATAGGTAAAGAAACTGTCAAAATATCCCTATTTGCAGACGACATGAACCTATACCTTAAAGATCCAAAAAACGCTACTCATCCAAAAAACGCTACTCAGAAGCTCCTAGACACCATCAATAGCTATAGCGAGGTAGCAGGATATAAAATCCACATAGAAAAATCATTAGCATTTCTATACACTAATAATGAACAAACTGAAAAAGAATATATGAAAACAATTCCATTTACAATAACCTCAAAAAAAATCAAATACCTAGGTGTAAACCTAACAAAAGATGTGAACAACCTCTACAAGGAAAACTATAACTTCTGAAGAAAGAGATTGAGGAAGACTATAGAGAGTGGAGAGATCTCCCATGCTCATGGATTGGTAGAATCAACATAGTAAAAATGTCTATACTCCCAAAAGTAATCTACATGTTTAATGCAATTCCCATCAAAATTCCAATGACATTCATTAAAGAGATTGAAAAAGCTACTGTTAAATTTGTGTGGAAACATAAGCAGCCTCTTCAACAAAAACTGCTGGGAAAACTGGTTAGCCGTCTGCAAAAAACTGAAACTAGATCCATGTATATCACTGTATACCAAATTTAACTCAAAATGGATCAAGGATCTTAATATCAGACCACAAACTCTAAAGTTGATACAGGAAAGAGTAGGACATACTCTGGAATAAGTAGGTATAGGGAAGAACTTTCTCAGTGGAACCCCAGCAGCACAGCAACTAAGAGATAGCATAGATAAATGGGACTTCATAAAACTAAAAAGCTTCTGTTCATCAAAATAAATGGTCTCTAAACTAAAGAGACCACACACGGAGTGGGAGAAAATACTTGCCAGCTATGCATCAAAGGACTGATAACCAGAATATATAGGGAACTTAAAAAACTAAATTCTCCTAAAAGTAATGAACCTATAAAGAAATGGGCAAGTGAACTAAACAGAACTTTCTCAAAAGAAATTCAAATGGCCAAAAAACACATGAAAAAATGCTCACCATCTCTAGCAATAAGGAAATGCAAATTAAAACCACACTATGATTCCACCTCACCCCTGTTAGAATAGCCATCACTAGCAACACCATGAACAACAGGTGTTGGCAAGGATGCGGGGAAAAAGGAACCCTCATACACTGTTGGTGGGAATGTAAACTAGTACAACCACTCTGGAAAAAAATTTGGAGGCTACTTAAAACGCTAAACATTGATCTTCCAATGATCCAGCAATACCACTCTTGGGGATATACCCAAAAGACTGTGACACAGGTTACTCCAGAGGCACCTGCACACCCATGTTTATTGCAGCACTATGCACAATAGCCAAGTTATGGAAACAGCCCAGATGCCCCACTACTGATGAATGGATCAAGAAAATGTGGTATTTATACACAATGGAATTTTATGCAGCCATGAAGAAGAACGAAATGTTATCATTCACTGGTAAATGGATGGAATTGAAGAACATCATTCTGAGTGAGGTTAGCCTGGCTCAAAAGACCAAAAATCGCATGTTCTCCCTCATATGCGGAGATTAGATCAAGGGCAAACATAACAAGTGGAATGGACTTTGAGCACATGATAAAAGCAAGAGCATACAAGGGAGAGGTGAGGATAGGTAAGACACCTAAAAATTAGCTAGCATTTGTTGCCCTCAACGCAGAGAAACTAAAGCAGATACCTTAAAAGCAACTGAGGCCAACAGGAGAAGGGGACCAGGAACTAGAGAAAAGGTTAGTTAAAAAAGAATTAACCTAGAAGGTAACACGTACGCACAGGAAATTAATGTGAGTCAACTCCCTGTATAGCTATCCTTATCTCAACTAGCAAAAACCATTGTTCCTTCCTATTATTGCTTATACTCTCTCTTCAACAAAATTAGAGACAAGGGCAAATAGTTTCTGCCTGGCATCGAGGGGGTAGGGGGGAGAGGGAGGGGGTGGTGTGGGTGGTAAGGGAGGGGGTGGGGGCATGGGGGAGAAATGACCCAAGCATTGTATGCACATATGAATAATAAAACAATAAAAATTTTAAAAAAAGAAAACATTATGGAGCCTCTTCAAAAAGTAAAAATAGAACTGCCATATTATCCAGCAATACCACTCCTAGGGATGTACCCAAAGGAATTTAAGTCAGGTTACAACAAAGACACCTGTACATATACATGTTTATTGTACACACAATAGCCAAGTTACAGAAACAGTCAAGATGCCTCATAACTGATGAATGGATTAAGAAAATGTGGTATTTATACACAATGGAATTTTTTTCAGCCATAAAGAAGAATGAAATTTTGTCATTTCCAGATAAATGGATAGAACTGAGAACGTCATCTTAAGTAAAGTTAGCCAGGTTCAGAAAGTCAAAGTCCACATGTTTTTCCTCATATGTGGAATACAGGCCCAATACAAATACAGGCAATAATATATATATTTATATATATACACAAATATATAGAGTATGTACCCTAAAGTGGGACTGGTAGCGGAGACCAAGGGAAGAAAAGAAAGAAAGAAAAACAGGTCACACTAAGGAGAGGGCACTAAAAAGGGGAAGTAAAAGAAGGAAGTAAAGAAGATGAACATGGTTGATGTACTTTCTATAGAAGAATGAATACAGAATATTTAAACCTGTTGAAATCACCTTAAGAAGGAGACTAAGGTAGAAAGAAGACAAATGAGGAGATGAACCAATTCAGGATTATAACACATACATACATGGAAATGTCATAATGCAATTTCCTGTAAATCTATCTTAAACAGGAAGGTAAAACAGGTCCTGTCTGGGGTTTGGAACCAGTGAGAAGGGAGAGGATGTAAGAAAAGGGTGAAGGAGGGTGAACGTGGTGGAAATATTGTGTACTCAGGTATGAAAAATGGAAAAAGGAGACCTGTTGAAACTATTCTAAGAAGGGGGAAAGGGGATAAAGGAGAACAATGGAGGGACTAAATCTAATTAAGATATATTGTAAGCACTTTTGTAAATTTTACAATGTACACCCAGTACAACAATAATATGATAATAAAAATAAAATTAAAATTTGAAAACAGAAGCCACAAAGATTAAAAACCATGGGACAGGAACAGTTATCAATATTAAAGAAAGAAGCCAGGGAATGAGAATGCTCTAAGGAAGCAATGGTCTCCTTGTGAAATGCCTAGAAGTCATAAAGTGGTCTTAGGCAAAGGGTTTGCCAGATTGACGGGTAAAACATTGCTCAGAGATGAGCAACGTGCATGCCTTGCCCATGCTCAGAGATGCAGAGAAGGGAAGGAGGCAGGATCCATAACAAGCTGACAAGCCTGTGAAACCTTGTGTTAGTTTATCAGAACTGAGAAACAAAGAAGCCACACAAACACATTGCCATTGCCCTTTAATACTCATTTCCTTTTGAGAAAAAAATTAATTTTCCTCATTTGTGAAAACTGGCTCTTGATGTCTCCTTACCACCATTTCTGATATAATTTTCTTATTGGTATTTTCTATCACTATGTCTTCTTACAAAATATACACAATATTTGTAGAAAATATGCACAAAATGTATAAAAGTAAGAGAAGGGATCCACAGTATACCTGTAACTCCACCTCCCAGGGGTAACTGCCACTAATAGAAACCTTGGTTTTTACCCTTCTGGACCAGATTTTGAGAAGTATATGACTGAAGCTCAGATTTTTTGTTTGTCTTTGTTGACTTATTCAGAAAAACCTATCCTGCTTCTGTATGTGTGTAGCTACCTCTATTTCTTCTGTGCTTTTGTGATTTTTCCCTTTTTCTTTTTTTTTTTTTTAGTTACTGGGGTTTGAACTCAGGGACAACACCCTGAGCCACTCTCCCAGCCCTTCTTTTGATGAGTTTTTTTTTCAAGATAAGGGCTCGTGAACTATTTGCCCGGGCTGGCTTCAAACCACGATCCTCCTGATCTCTGCCTCCTGAGTTACAGAAACAATCTTTTTGGCTGAAATGTATGAACATGCAGTATGAGCTAGAATGTATTTCTTTTCTCCAAATGGTTGGCCAGTTCCCAACACCATTTTATACTAATTCATCTTGCCCTCTCTCCATTTCTCTGAAATGCTATTTAGTGCTGTGGTCAGAGTTAGGGTTCTCATACTCTCAATTCTTACATATATAATTGGGGGAAGGGAGACAGATCCTTCTACTTAACGAAGTTTTAATTATAACAGCTGCTGTAGTCAAAGAAGCAAAAGCATAATACAAAAGCATAACACTCAAAGACTAATCGACCACTTATAAAAATTAGTCTCTATGCAAATATCCTTCTGCATTTAACACTAGATAACCTCTGCATGCTATCAACATTTTACTAGTTAGTCCCTCACTGACTATTAGAAATTGCTGCCAATACAACATAAGTTGGCTGTTGAGGGAAACTACAAATGCAGATAAAGTATTAATGGGAACTGTTCCTGTCACATAGTAGGCAGTGACTGGTGAAAATGTGGCAGTCAATCCTGGTAATAATGCAAAAAGAAAACTGCATAACAGATGTTTCTAAAGAAAATGAATGCAAAACAAAGGATTAAGAGAGATCCCTAGGAAAATGAGAACATGGAACTTTTTTTTGTCCTAAAGAGTACCCTGCTTATAAAGGTGATTGTAAAGTCAAATTTGAGCCCCAAACAAAATAGAAATTTCACTCAATCCTTCCTTTGTTGTCTCCCAAAATAGTACATGCCTATTATAATAGGCATAACCTAAAATTTGGCAAATATAACATAAAATAGACTTACCGTTAATTTTATTTTTACTACCTTCTTAAACATTTCATGGTCGATTTCATTTTCCCAATACCATGAAACGTTGGTGTCAGTTTCAGGTAGTCTTTTTCTGATAGGGATTAGAGTCAAACCTGACACACTTTAATAAATTCTGAAGATTCTAATTTGGTTTAAGCTTTTCTTATGATTGTAACAATGCCATTCACTGCTGTTTTATAATAAAATTCTTAAAAGAAAATTTTATATTCTTTTTATAAGTTTCCTGTCTAATCAAATATCTTCTAGTTGAACTCTAGAATCTTTTGATAAATTCTCCTTTGTACCTTTGGGATTTTACGTTAGTATTTCTTATTAATGTAAGCTCACATTTAGTAAGAATTTGTTGTATCAGGCACTTGCTAAGCATTTTCTGTGTGCTACTATATTTAATTTGGCCAATTCCATTATAAACTACCATCATTATTCCTATTTATAGCTGAGGAAAAAAAGAATTAGATAGGCTAAAAAACGTGTTCCATATCATAAAACAGGTAAAAGGCCAAGCTAGCCTTGGAACATGTGTACTTCAGATGTCAAAGTTCACTTCACATTAGTATTTCCCCATTTTGGAACTCATTTTTTTCCCTTATTTTAAATGTACAGTTAAAGTGTTGTATTCTCTGTAGGAAAAACAGGTTCAGAAGTTACTTAGTAATTTTCCCAAAGTCTTCCCTATGTGGAATTTATCTAAATTCCCTTCACAAAAAATTTTCAAACTTATAAAAATTCATAGTGTCAGTCCAACAGTTAAATCAGACAAATATAAACACAAACACCAAGTGTTGTATCAAGCATCTCAGTGAGACCATGGAGAATTTAATCTAAATTCCATTGAAATGGGTCATTTGGAAGTACCTTAAAACAACATCAAATCCTAAAAGCAAAAAGGTCATTAACTCAAGTGTAAATTACTAAAAAGTGAGAGATTTAAATATATCCAAGAGGATAGAATTAAATACCTTATTCAGATTTGTACTCTGAATTCAGATTTATACTCTATATTTTCTCCCATTCATTTAATATAATACAGATGCATTGAAATATTAATTCCTAGGTGGTCCATATCACATCTCAAAATAATACAGTTTCTGATCCATATCCATGAAAAGGCTCATCTTACTTATCAAACTTTCTTTGCTTCCTCCACCATCGCCCAGATTCCTTTTGGACCAAATATCTGGCAGTGCCAAAGAAAACACAGCTGAGGCTGTGACCCATTGTAACTTCTGACTCATGTGATCACATGAAGGAAATATTCACTATAGCACCCAATCAAGCCGTCTTTTAAGCCCTCTCTCTTTGCCCAGCTTGCTCTGCCTGCTCTGCAAGTTGAGAAGGCATCACTTACCCATACCACTTCTTCGTGGGCAAAACATCACCTAGATACAATTAAGTTGAAAACAAAAAACATAAAGAGATGACTTAAAAAGTTCCCATGATGAGGTTAAAATGATTAACCTTCAAACATCATGAATTAGGCCCACCTATGCATGCATTAAGTGGTACATGTGTACTTGAGAGATTTGAGTCTTTGTTATAACTGGAATTATCAGAATATTGCCCTAGACATTGAAGTCATAAAAGGAATCCTCCAACAAACCAAGGCAAACCTCTTGGCCTCAATCACCTGAAGGGACAAAGCAAATATATCACGTGTATGAGAAGACCAGCTATACCACTAAAGCATTCACATTACATTTTCTTAAAAAACACCACTCTGGAGTAGGGGAAAGAGGGAGGGGGCGGGGGAGAAATGGCCCAAACAATGTATGCACATATGAATAAGTGAGTTAAAAAAAAAGGAAAGTAAAAAAACCAAAAAAAAACCTACTCTGGTGGCCCTCTGACTCTCTAGGACTAAAATGGATAGAGCTGAGGTTAGAAAAACAAAACAAAACAAAACAAAACAAAAAACAGTATTAATGAAAGAGAGTTCTCTATAAGCCATAATCCTCAAGCAGAAAGATATGAATAGCAGAAGTTTGATGGTTCTGCAATAAAAAAATTTGCCCAGAAAAGGTTAAGAGAAAGCTTGATAAGACAGTTAAAAAAGGCAAGCAGGATGAATGTGGAGGAGACTTTCAAACTCTGGACCCCAGGGAAGATGTTGTCATCATGGCCTTCACTGAAGCAAAGAGAGGGCACATCCAAGGTGCCGGGCTTGTAAAGTCACAGGCTAGAAAAGACCAAGGGGTTCTTATTCAGAGATGTGTATTCATCTGCAATTCAATAGGGAACATGTAAAATTACACAATTTAACACTAACCACTTAGTCACTTCACCTTCTCAGACCTTCATTACCTCAGCTGTTAAGTGAGGGAGGTGGACCAGATGATTTCTAAGTTCTCATCCAGATCCTAAAAAAAGATCAGGTCTGTGGAAAATGCCTGAACGCTTATGTGGTCAGTAATCCACTTCTTTCTAATATGCCACCATATCTTCACATATTCAGATACAACTATTACAACTAAACTAGCATTGTAAATTTTACAATTACAGAATGGAAGCAGAAGTAACTCCTGATATTTCTTATTATTTCTGTGATAATGGTATTGTGTCAACTAGGGAAAAAATAAAAATTAAGCACAAAGCAAATATATGATGAACCTTTCATTTTTAATAGAAAATAGACTATATGAAGCTATTTCTTGGCCTTTTCCACTGACACTGCTAGGCCACTTTAAGTGAAAAGAAGGCTAGATCAAGAATAGCTTACATAGGAGGAGGCTCTGGTAGAACTACATTTGTGTCATCGTGGTCTGTGTGGTCTAGAGGGAAGCACAGTGGGCTAGGAAATTTGGATTCTAGGCCTAACCCTTCCAGTAACCATGTAATTCTGGGCAAGATATTTCACTTTTCCTGCCCATTTTCTATTTGTAAAATAGCAATAATTCTACATGTGTCTTCTACCTCAAAAATGCACTAAGTACAAGGATAAAGTATGTGAAATTTTTGAGTTCTAAGGAGGAAAAGTATTATAGGCAGCATGGCAATGATAAAGACACACTGATACAATTTATAAAACTTACAATCTTAATCAGGTGAAGGCAAGGGGGAGGGATAGTCACTGGACCTCAGAGTTGCAAAGTAGATCATCAATAGGTAAAAGCAAACAGGATGACTATGACAGTGAGATATAAACACACAGCCTCAATGTCCCACTGAAAAGAATTCAACTAGACAGGCAGGAAAGGCACATGCCTCATTCACAGAGCTATGAACAAACACATTTTCCATTTTCTTCCTTTTAATTATTTCTCCCTCCCTTCCTTCTTCTCTTCCCCTTTCTCTGACCCTTCCTTCCACACATTCAAAATTTTTGCATTGAAGGCTTAAATTTTCTGAGTCCTAGATACGAACAAAGTCTTTGAGCTGCTCAGTCATTTAAATGAAAACTACTTAAGTTCCATAATCAATATTTGTGATTAAGGGAGCATAGGCCCACAGCATGCAAAGGACCAATGGACCCCTAATGGCTGCTCCCAAAGAGGCAGAGAGATGCCCTGGCTGTCATAGCCTGAAGTGACAGGGGACCAGCCACTGAGGTAGGCCTTGTCCACCTCTCTTCAGAGTTTCTCTTTCATATACTTGTCCTTTCCCCTCAAGCCTCCTTTGTTTTTCCTGTGGGCAGGCAGTGGGGAGAGAGCCATACACTAAGTGCCAATTATAGTGAAGCCTTTTCATTCACTATCTTATTAAGCCTTACTATCTATTTCTTAGGAAAATATTCCTGTAACAGTGGACAGAAGACAGACTTGTGGAGGACTTGTTAGGAGGATGTTACCAGGACAAGATGAAGAGGGACTACATAAAGGCAAACAATATCAGCACTGTCAGTTGGTGGAAAAGTATTTCTATTCTAAAGGGCCAGATAAGTATTCTTCTGGAGTAAAGCTGAGTTCTGCATGTAGTTAAGGTAAAAAATATTTCCAATCGTAGAATATAGACTCCCTGGACTCCAAAACAGCTACTTTCATACTCCTAAATTTAGAGGCTGAATTATATGTGTGTGTCTGTGTGTATAATTTGCAGTAGAAATTATTTTAAATTATAAGTAAGTTATATCATAAATTATAAACTTACATACATAATTATAGATAGGTAAACAGACAGGCATATAACAATACTAACACCTATAGTTTTGTCAGTGTGGCTCTATTCCAAGCATTGTGCTAGGTGCTTTACAAACATATAAGGCCCTGGCAACAAGGCAAACATTATCTTTCCATTCTGGAGGGAGAAGCTGGGTCTAGAAAGTTAAGTAACATACCCGGGGTCATATAAGTAGTAAGGGATAGAGGCAGGATCCAAACACTGGTCTGTCTGCCTCTGGAGTCTGTGCTTATTAGATTATGCTATGCTGTCTCCATGTTTATCATTTTAAGATTTAGCTTGCATTCCACTTTGCTTCTAGGAATGCTGACTGAGGGAAAAAGGAAGGCAACAACAAGAGCATTAACATGAGGGCAGGGAGTAGACAGAGGCATATTAGAAGAAAGAAGAGAAAACCACACCACTTCTCTAACATTGGCCCTAGCTTTAGGAGGAAACAGATGCTACAACTGCCATATTTCACAAGTTCACTTGTATCATACTCCTTGATGCTGCCACAGAGAGGTTAAGAATAGGAAAGTAGGACTTCCGCTTCTAAGGTACCCAAGTGCAATGCATTGACTGTTCAGACCCCTAACCGTGGGAAGGGCAGACCTAGATGCCACGACTCTCACTGACAACCCATTTGTGGGCAAGGTTGGATCTCATTCTCCATTGTGGCTAATAGGTGCCTTAGCTCTAAAGCCTGCTCACAGCTCTTGATCCTGGGTCTTCCCCTTTGTTTCATCCCCTTATTCCAATGACCACAGTCCAAGCAAACAGCAGCAGTGACCTGACTCATCTGGATTACATTAGTTCTTTGCATCATGCTATTTACATTCATGAAATATGGTATCGCAAAATCACATTTAGTAAAACTTTTCCTTAAAAACAAATTTATTTTCTAATCCTCTTTTTATTGGTTAGAAGCAAAACAAAATGGATCATATATTTGAAAGAAGAGAGAAGAAAAAAGACATACCTCTC
This sequence comes from Castor canadensis, assembly GCF_047511655.1. Classification (NCBI taxonomy): domain Eukaryota; kingdom Metazoa; phylum Chordata; class Mammalia; order Rodentia; family Castoridae; genus Castor; species Castor canadensis. The sequence continues at coordinate 95,676,725 of NC_133387.1, forward strand.
TAGACATGTCTAGCAAGCAAATACCCCAAGAATACTTATCAAGTGTTTACCCTGGGATATCAGAGGGGAAATGTGAAAGTTATTTTCTTGGCTACCATCACTTTAATATGAAACTTAAACTCAAAATACAACCACAGGCACATTCCTTTAATTTAGAGAAAGTAAAATTGTGCTTAGGGAGGGAGCATAGACAGAGCTCTTACCTGGCATAACTATGGTCTGTGGGGCTGCTGCATCAGTACTCAAGCAGAGACGGACACCTTTGGCTAATCTATCACAGAGCAGAGTGATGTGTTTCTTCAGTCGACTCGTGTCTTTGGGCATGTTCAGTTGGCTGCTAAGGTTCAAAGCCTGCTCCTTTGAACTCTTCGACAGGCATGTCTTCAATAGGTGAGCAATGGCAGCATCCACAGTTTCTTCCCAGCCCTATATGAAAAAGCCAATTAGGAATTTATGCAATGATGACAACGAGCAAAGTGGGCACTTTACTTCAACCAGGTTATGCAGAAGATTGAGTGTTCATGTTCAAGCATCGGAAAAGAACATGGTGTCTTCCATACTCCAAACCAAGATGGTTTTGAATTCTATCTCTGTCAGCTGTTTGACCTTGACCAAGTTAACTAATTCCTCTTGGCTTATCCTCCAATGGTTGGGATGATTAAACGAGATGGTTTATGAGAAGCATTTAGCTCTGTGGCAGGTACCGAGTAAAAGGTAAAATTAAGGTTATTAATCTCTGGTGCAAGTCTGTTTGGTGATCTGGTGGTGAACCTGCTGGATCATAATTTGTTCTGCTTGTACCTCTGCTGAGGAGGAACTGGCCCACATAGGGAGGACCACTGGATACCTCAGGGACAACTGCAGTAGAGGGAAGATCCTGGTGTCTCCATGGCTGGTGGCTGGGGCCATTGCCTTGGAGCTGTAGGCAAAATCAAAGGAGCTGATTCAAAAAGGATTTTGGAGATGTAAGGGATGATCTAGTCCCAATTCACTATCAAGTGACAATAAGTGACACAAAGCAAAGAAATGGGCCATTTTCCCCACTTCTGTTGAGAACAGTGTGGCACTAGGAGCCTTCACTAAGTGCTATTCTATCCTCAATCTTGCACTTGAGTCACCTTGCAAATATTCAAATTAGATGTTGTTACTCTTAAGCCTCAAAACCTGAATCTAAATATTTAGTTTAGCATATAAAGCACTTTGCTTCAGCTCCTGTTCTATGGTACTCTCTTCCCATCCCCCCCACCCACATTCTCCCTCTGGCTCAGGCCTCTGCATCTGCTCAGCTCTCCTGCTACAGTGCTCTACCTCTACTGTTTACCTGGCCAACAGTGACTTTTGACAACTGAGGAACTGCCTTCCAAGGATGGCATTCATAGGCCCTCTCTGGAGCCCTTAGAGCTACTGCTACTCAGTTCCATCACAGCACTCTTTACCCTGAGTTGTGGTTGCTGTTTGCAGGTCCAGTTCCCCACTGGAGTTTCGAAAGTTCTCCACATCCCTGCACTGTGCTTAGTAAGCTGCCAAGAAATGCATTTGCTGGACAGAGACATGAGCTATAGAGCCAGGATCCTAGAGTTAAGAGGTCTTTGGAGATCTTTAAGGGATTTTCCCAAGATCCTTTATACAATAGCAATCATCTGCCTAGACATGGTAGCCTTCAAGATCCAAAATTATAAACTTTTTGAGGCAGTTCAGTTCCAGCAGAAAGCTATTCCTTTTCCAAATCAAATTTGCACCAGTGGCCCTTCTCTTCTACATGACATCCCTCTATATCGTGAAGACAGTAATTCTGTACCTTCTCCAGAATAAACATCCCAATTCCTCAAGTTCTTCCTTATACAAATATGATTTCAAGTTTTCTCTCCATCCTAACCACTTTTCTTTGAATGGGCTCCAATTCCAAAAATTTAGGCAGCTAAGTAGAGAGCCCCAAACTGACCTTAGTATACAAGGTTAGGGCTGGAAGTATAGGGTAGGACACTGCCCACCCTCCCATTTTCTAGGAATTCTGTCCTCGGTAGCCTCTGCTCTCTTGGCAGCTGCACCGTCCCCTTGATTCTCAATGAGTGCAGATACCTACTGCCCAGGTCCCTTCTAGGCTTCCCTTCTAGGCTTATGCAGTTGTTTCTTTAGACCAAAGTACAGACTATATATATCCACTAGAGAATGTCCCACTGATTTCCATGATTGGTTAATCAGGAATTTTGACTCTATTGACCCATAATAGATGTCACTAGGCAAATTAGGAAAGAAATAAATGGTTTTTCAATAAACTTGAAAATTCAAACTGTTAAAACAGCTTCTTGCCTCAAACCACTAAAACATAATAAATCACTGTTTGCTACAAAGATCTCTCTGTTATAAAAAATCTAGACAAATGTCTAAAACTTGACTTTGTATTTCAATAATAATGGGAAGAGGTAAAAAAAAAAATCCAGTGTCACCAGAAAAAAAACAAATTTCCAAGTTGCTTTTAGAGCCTTTGATGAAGACCTCTGGAATGGAGGAAGCAAAGATCCCTTGAGTATAAGTTGGCGTTTGTATGCTCTGGTCATTTCAGCATTAAAAGTTTTTACTCTTTTATAGACTATTCATCTAAGCAAGCTACTGTGTTCATAAATAGATTACAGTAGCTTATTAGATAATTTAAGTAGGTATGGCATTTTATCAACACAGAAGTACCATGTCATATTTAGGTATTTGGCAGGGATAGTTCTTTAATATAATGAGGCATCATGCCAATACGTCAGAAAGATTACTACTAAAATACAGTAAATATTTGGAGGGTCTGAATTGCTACAAAATTCAAACACGATAATAAAAGGGAATGTTTATGAGACAAAAGAAGAGCCTGTAAGATGAGAGTTTTGCTACACAAAAAAGCAATGCCATTATTCACTGATCACACATACAGCATTTGTAACCTAATCAAATGTGAAACAAAACTATGTGGAAACTGGAATCTCAAGTGTGAGAAGTACCTTAAAGGTAAGCTATTTTAATCATCTTTTTGGTGTTTGAGTGCATCACCTTTAATAAAAGCCCTATAACTAAGCATGCACATGTGCCCACGTGCATGCACGCACACCTAATCTTTATTCTTTAAGGCTGCATATCTATCATATTAATACTCTGCCTCATGCTGCAAGAGTGAAAGAAAATTTTAATGCGGGGAACATATCAATCACATGTCTGGAAGGGAACTATGTGCCCTTCAATGAGAATGAGTGTTTGTTTTAGTTTTATCCCACTCAGCCCTGTGTATTGATTTTAGAAAACAATAGTGAGTGTGAAGTAAAAAGATGGAAGGAAGAAAGGGAGGGAAGGAAGAAGGGAGGAGAGAACTTAAATGTCCATGTTATTCTAGTTTACCTTCTTTATAGCCCTTGTCAGTATTAGAAATTAACTTATTCACTGGGTTTGGGGGAGTGAGGTTATTTTGTGTAGTTTAGTTTTGATAATTGGGTTTTTCTTTTGTTCCCAAATCCTTGGCTCTACCCCACTGTGAAAATGCTGTTTTTGTCATAGTTTTCTATCTGAACTCCTGCCTTCCGAGCCTGCTTACAGTGTCACTGTGCCTGACTGGGCTTTCTGGATCCTGCCAGATGTCCTCCAAGGAACTGGACTCTGTGGCCATGGCCTGCCATCTGACTTCTCCAATGCCAAGCTGCCTTACATGCCTATTCCTCAACATAGCTACCTGGGTTCTGGCTCCTAGGTTTTACCTGCCTGTGCAAAAGTTTCTGCACTCTGCGCAGGTCCTAAATGCATTTGAATATCAGCATGATGTTGAGATGCCCTGATTCATGAGCCAGCTCTTTAATTCCAAAGCCCTATCTTTGCCTAGTCTAGCTGTCCTGAATGAAGTCATCTGAGCTATGCTCTTTGTTATTCAAAAATTAGAGAGCCATGGCTGAGTTTCTGATTGCTTCTGATGACTCTGCTAGTCTCTACTGGTCACTATGCCTACTACCAGTACCAAATAAGTGGCTTATCAGAAACAGAAGCAGAGGGTCTGACCAAGTTTGTAAAGTTAATTCCTTAGGATATCAACCAAAACAAGCAAAGAAAAAAAATAAAAGAACTCCCATGCCACCTGTGAATTAAAATAGATGAATTGAAGAGGGTTGCCCCAGGAATTCTGGGTTCTGATTTAATCTCATTCAACTCCATTGCCCCTTCATTTTGTGTTCTTGGACAACTCACTTAACCTTTCTGGGGTATATGTGAGGTCTCCATAAAGTAGGAGTAACACTATAAATTTACTATGCCAATCTTTCATGATGGGAGAGGGAGTAACATACTCTGAAATCTTAAGTGGAAGACAATACAGAATAAGCAAATGTAGTTAATCCTATTTTTTAAAAAAAATCAGAAAATAGAAGTAAACACTGAAATCCATTGTGCAAAGCAACATCCTTAAACTCTTTTCAAATAAATTACAAACTACTGCAAGCTTGTATCTGTAATAGAAACGCTACCACATCCTTAACTGTAACAGTGTAGGGGAACCACAAAATACCACTATAGCATTTATTGCTAAGTGTGCACAGTTAACTCTAAGGCACAGAGAAAGAAAAGGAGATCCATCTCAAGAAACACATGGCCATTATGTGACTGTGGCCTAGGTTTCAGCTGAGGAGAACAGACACATATAATGCCCGACTTGCTTTATAAATGGGAAGCAAAACAACCTTTATATCATATTCACGTATTTTAAAAATATTTTATTATAGGAAAATAAATTTCCTCTTGAATAGATGTAAAGGATTCATAATGAAAGGTTTTTGGTATTTATAAGTGATCCAAAGAACCTGATGGTTATTATTTTGTATCATATTATATTGTATCAGGCTGTACTTGGCCAAGATAGCAAAGAATAATTGAATGAAGGGACATTCTGAACCTAAGTTCAAATAAAAACTTGTACCTTAGTTGTAAATTACGTATCTTTAAAGGTATGAGACTTTCCAGGATTTACCTAGGTTTAGATTATTTCCAAAGAAATAGATTGCATTTAGTGACTCTTCTTGTCATGAAAAGAGGGCTCAGAATATTGAGCTCATCATCCTTAAAAAATAAAACAGCTCTTTGAACCTAAAACATATAATAAAAATGAAACCAAGTTATATGGTCTATGGCATCTCAATGAGTTTGAAATCATATTCATTGGTTTTTATAAAAATAAAACTTGAAAAAACGAGCTTTAACTGTTTAAACTCATCAGTAATAAAATGAAGCTGATTCCACATGTAAACCACTCACTCTATTCTACCCCCCAAGGTCATTTCTTTTTTATTTTAAATTGACCTATTTGGCTTTTGAAGCTCTGGTTTTGCTATGATACAAAAGCTTTAAAACTCTAAGCTTTCAACCAAAAGTAGACCAAAGTGCAGGCTTACCTACCCTGCTTTGTGAAAACTCAAGCACACTGTTTCCTATTGGATAAGAATCTAAAATCTCTTTGTTTTGGTTTTGATTTCCATTTTTGAGACAGGATCTCACTATATAGTCCAGGGTGCCATCAAACTCACTATGTAGCCCAGGCTGGCCTCCAATCAGTGACCCTCTTGCCTCAGCCTACCAGATGCTGGGATTATAGACCTATGCCAACACACTGAACTTCTAAAACTGCTTTAACAAACAAAAGCTTAATAATCTTTATAGAGTTAAACTGCAGTACAAGCAGATAGCACAAGGTTGCCTCAAACCAATCTACTGTGAATCCTTTTGTCCTTTAGCTTATAGTTTTCAAGAAATTTGCATTTGACCTATACCCCTACCCTTACCCCAAGGCTTTAGATAGAGGTATACAAAGTAAACACCTGATCTTGGATGGCCATAATCAGTTTTAAAAAATAAGACAAACTGTAATGCTGTCAGATGGAGCCAATCACATGGACTAAAGCATTAAAGTTTGCTTCAGGCAAAACTTTCCAGTCACATGTACTATTCAAATGCAATGTGGAGAACACACATAAGATTGCTGTTGTATTGATGGACTGTATTGTGTTAAAGTATGAAAAATTGTTGTAATAAGAATTATTAGCTAATGTGTGTTAGGACTAAGAAACCAAGCCAGAGAATGACAGGCCGAGATGCAAATGAGTCAACCCCCAAGGCGGCTGGCTCGATATGCAAATAAGCCAACCCTAAGGTGGTCAGGCCGATAACACTAACTATGAGGTCACCACCAAGCATAAAAACCCAAGCCTCACTACCACTCATCACTCGCCTCCCTAACGCCGAAGACCATGCTGTCAGTGCCCGCCTCAAAGCTCTGACATAGAGGCAGCCGCCGCTTGAGAGCACCGCCCCTTCTCCCGAGGACCAGGTGTCACCTGCGGACCCGAGATCGACCTGCAATTAAGATCGGCTGTAAGGATTCCCCAGAGCTCAGCTGGACACCCCTTATCAGCTAAGAAGGTGTCACACGGTGAGTGAGGCTTGGAGAAGGCCTGAGTAAGTTCTTGGTGGGCTAGGGTAGAAGAGGACAGGACATTAGGATCCGTGTGAGAGTGCTGTGTGTATTTGTTTGAATTAAATCCTGTTCTCTGAGGTAAGAGTCTCCTGAGTACTGCTTACTCGTACTCAACTGGCAATGAACCATAAGTGCTTGCAACACACAATTTAAAAAAATTAAGACTAGAAAAATCAAGATTCCAGAGTAAAGCTGTGTCTGGTGATGGTAGATTGCATCATTTGGGACAATTTTCCCCCTGAAAACAACTAGAAATATAAAAATCACTTCTTCAAAGACACAGGAAGCCAATAAGGTAGTAAAACATTTGCAGGTCAACATTCAAGGGATGATGGAGGCCAGAAGGGTGATCCCAGAGACTGAGGCTGCTGCTCCTCCGAGGTCATGGCTGTGTGCTGTGACACACCACACAGAGCCTTCATATTTGCACCAATGTATGCTATCCCTACTTATATAGACTTGTACTTGCTTGTATATATCCAAGAATGAGGCAGCACAGGCATCAGAAAGTACATTGGATTGGAGAGCAGATCTAGGCTTCCAACTTAAGTTTGATTTCTCTAGGGAAGTTATTTTAATTCTTTGGGTCTCAGTAGCCTCGTCAGTAAAAATAAAAACAAGAAATTCAGATAATATATTTCCCTTGCCAGGTTCTTGTTAATATTTAATAAGACATATTTAGCAATTATAGGTAGTTAATTCCATGGTGTGATTCTTGTGAGGGTCTTTGTTGAAAGCTTATCCTTTCTGTGCAGGTTCACTTGATTCACAACAGTAGCAGAAATAAATGCAATTAAGAATAAAAAAGCACTAGTTGCTTTGTGTACTACAAAATGTGCTAAGATTTTACAAATAGCATTTCAGTTAATTCTATCTACTCCCCTATGAGGTAGGTATTAATGTCCAAATGAGGCACTAGATGTTAGTTATTAAGTACTAGTTATTAAGAGGAGATGCTATAGGTTAGGAGTGGTGGCACTCACTTATAATCATGGCTGTTTGGGAGATGGAGACAGGAGATACTGGTTCAAGGCCAGTCCAGGCAAAGTTAGTGTGAAAAACAATCTAAAAGCGAAAAGAACAGAGGTGTAGCTTAAGTGGTAGAGCACTTGTGCCTAGCCTGTGTGAGACACTGAGTTAAATCCCCAATACTACAAAAAAAAAAAAAAAGGAAAAGAAAGAGGAACTGTAATGGGATTCAGGGCTTTAAGTCCCATGTCCTTGACCATTGCTACTGAGCTCTTCAATCCCATTTCTCTACGTGTGTCTTGCAATCTTCTGTCTCTTTAGGCTCCTTTAATTATACTATACTATACTACACTACACTATAGTATATCATACTATACTCCTGCTAGAAAATTTATAGCCAGAATTAACATAATTAACAACATGTAGGATCAAAATTTCAATCAGCTTCTTTATCCATGTATATAACTTACATATGATTAAGTGAGACCTACTGCATGGTCAAAAGGCCAGTGATCGGTGCCAGTTTGTTGAGTCAAATTTTAGGAGTTCACCAAAGCTGTAAATGGCCTTAGACACCAAGGCTCCTGAAAACTAACAACAGTCAGACTCAACTCTGGTAAGTCTCAATTATCAATGCTCACCACAGGAACTCATTATTGAAAATACTTACTTGGAGCAATCAAATCACAGGAAGCATGGGTTCGCAGACTCAAGTCCCCACATACCTAACAGGCTCCTAGGAAACTCAGTGACATCTAGAACAAGAGAAGAACCCTGGGAGAAAATCCCAATGCTGCATTCTAAAAAATGTCAACAAACAAGGAATGACAAACTGAAAAAGAAATTCCAAAAATACATGAGACCACAGATTTAAGAGTAAAGCAAGAAGTGATCCTTTTCCTTTTGTTTTTCTCTCCTCCCTTTAATTAGCTTGGATTTTTCAGGACCACCCAGAAGCTTCACTATTTTAAGATGTGGCTACCTACTTTTTTTTTTTAAATCAGAGTTACCAACGGATTCAAAACAACTACAGGAAGCTCTACATACTAGACTTCTATTTCTATTTTCTTCAAATAGAATTCAAATCTGGAGGAAAAGTATCTGGAATAGTAACCAAAATGACTGAGCTCATATCATTCAATGTTAGTGTCATTTCTCATGGCAACCAAGCTAAAATGAGGATAAAGTAACAGTTTAAATCTCAAGTGATATGTTTATTTGTATATTGATCCTAATTTTAAATGTCTTTTTCCATTAACTAAGGCACCAATTTGAGCCTAAATAGTCATTAATTTATTTAAAAGGTAATTATTTAGAGCCAACTAGTATAAGACATTACACTAAATACTGTGTAGTTAAAAAAAAAGAAAGGTGACTCAGATATGGATCCTACTCTCAAGTACCTTACATTCATTGATAATATAAAAACCTTAATAATATAATGATATAGAAAATAAAATGTATCACGATACATTTGTATCTCGATTAATGTGTCAAGATACATTTATCTGTGGTACAGATAAAGTGCTTTAGGAATGATTTTTTTTAAGCTCTCATACCCTAGGTCTCTTTGTAGAATAACATCAAGAACTATTTGTCAGTTAAAAGTCATTCAAGACAGAAAGGTCTTTACTAGGTCTAACCCAATAAGGTACCATCTATCAGTTTTGTGCAAAAATCAATTACATAGTTTGAGTTTGTTTGTTATATGAAGCAAACCACAGTTGATTAAATTTGTCAGCATTTTCTAACATAGAATCCAGCTCAGATATACATAAATACAAAATACAAAGCTATACTTATCTTTGTTAAAGTGGTCAAATTGGAAAAGATTAAAATTCCATATAATTATCTGGGCCAAAGCTTCTCTAGAGAGTTGGAGCATTCATTTTTGTGAGGTCCCTGAGTTTGAGTTCCAATCTTGCCTCTATTATTTTCTAGATGTGTGACTTTGGGCATCTTTCTCCATCTGAAAATTGGAACTAATAGTCCTGGCACAAGAAATATGAGCACCAATAGTTTACTTGAGAATGGATCTAAGAAGTGCCAATAGAAAATGGGGAGGTGAAGTGGGGACAGGAGAGAACTCACTAAAGGCGGTTGAGCAGGTACCACTGTAGGTACCTGGTATTCAATCCTGCTGGACAACTCTGGGAAATGGCATCTATCTCAAACCTTTTTTGCCACAAGGCTGAAGGAGTGGGTTATTACTCTACCTAATCTTATCAGCTCAGCAGAGCATGGTGGCTACACAGCCTCTGCCCAATGGGAAAAGTCCTCAGGCAAAGAACCTCTTGCTGGTGTTCAGCCAGAAGAAGCTTTCAGGAGTGGTGAGAAGTGAAGAGATAAGGGTGGGGCATGCATAGCACTGCTACATTCTCCTACTACAAAGGGACCTAGTGAGGATTAAACAAGGTAACATATGAAAAGTCACTGGTTGCTGTCTAGTACATATTAATGCTTAATAAAAGTTAATATTCTTATATTCCTTTAAATCATGTGAGGCAAGCTATCTTGTGTAGGTATATGTTTTATTCCTTTCCTTTTTTTTTTTATAAAACAGGAAAACATTCTAATTATAGAAGCACATCAGACTTGAATCAGAGGTTGCTAAAACCTATATAGAAGTGTTTATGACCCTGAATTTAGAACCAATGGGTTAGAAAGCAACTAACCATCACCAGTAAACCACAGAAATTAGATTTTGTGTCCTAGGAAGTTGGCAAGTCTTACCACTCCAAATGCAAAAAGTGAGGAGCTCTAAATTTAGAGTCCATAACTATGTTATATAATCTACTAGATTAAAAATGATAGCAACAGAGACTAAACCTTCATTACTTCTCACAGTTTACTTGTGGCTTTCTCTTCAAAAATCAACAACTGGTAAGATTTTTCCTATTTATATGAAATGTGCTTCTGGTCAAAGATGCCTGCTCCAAGATGGAAAATCAAGACCTTGTCTTGTTCTATAATTTCTTGCTCCAAAATCAAACCACTCACAAATTCCCTCTTAATAAAACACTATAATTATAGCTCTTTTACTCTGTGCTTATGTTTCATCAATTCTAGGACTCCCCCTACCCCCACAAGACACACACATTTCCACATTTTAACATCTCTGAAGTAGGAATGTATCTGATTCTTAGGGCATCTAAAAGCTCCTGGTTTTCAGTCTCCACTCATGCCACAGTTGTCGTTGCCTTTGTATACACAGCCTTTATCTTAGCTGTATATGTTATGTCACTTCCAGTGGCATATGTGCAATGTTCATGCTACCCTGTTGAATTAACTGCCACTTAAAAATCTTTAAAATTACACTATGACTTGTCATTGATCCAAAAATTTATTATGTGCACAGAAAGGTATGAAAATAGAGCAGCTGGAAGTATGAACTTGAAATTAATGAAGTAAGCATTCATGAGTAAAGAATGACAGCAATTCTTTATTTTCTTGGAAAGCAAAAGCTAAGTACCTCCCAGGATGTAAAACAAGAAGATATCCATACACAGAAGAAACTGTGTTGTATATGGCTTGTTACTATGATACACTGCATATATTACCATGCTATGACAAGTGATATGTCCTAAGTTAGCAAAATTGCCCAATTTCTGGAATAGATGTGATTCATTAATGTACCATGCAGGACTACTAATAGAACAATAAATGTCAATTTGCCTAGAATGTTCTGCTGACTTTGGACAGGAGCTGCCTAACTTTCAGCAACAAATGATTCAAGTGAGGTTAAATCAAAAAGGAAAATTGTCAGGACTGGATACCAGAGATTCAGAAAACAAGTCATGTAGGCAACAGTCAGTGGCACAGACTTTTCTTAAGACTCAGCAACACTCCATGGTACACAGGACAATGCTATGTAGAAAAACACAGAGCACAATGACTACGATTTAGAGAATCAAACCTCAAATGTGAAGAAGTTTCAGGAATACCTGAATCAATGTATGTTGCTTATATGTTTCTTCTTATTTAGGTACAAGCATATTGTATGATAAAATTTATGTCTAAATAAGTCTCAATGAGCTCTTTCAAAGTTATTTAATATTTTTAAGTGATAAAAAACATTACACTGCTACTTTAATTGGTAGGGGTTTGTTTCTGTTTTTTCTAACTGGTCAATAAATTAATGCCCAGAACTTAAGTATTGACATCTTATTGTTGAAATATAGTAGTAATTATCACTACCAACTCTTGGGTGCCTGTCATGTGCCAGGAACCACACTTGGCATTTTGTGTACATTATCTCAATTAGTGCTCCCCAAACCACAACAGGTATATATAAAGGGTGTCCTCATGAAACCCACACACTTTTGAAAAGCTTCCAAATGGGGGTCACGGTTGTTTTTGTTGTATTGTTTTGTGGGAGTTTGTGATATTGAGGCTGGAACCCAGGGCAACCCACTTGCTAATAAACACATATTCCACCACCTCCAGCTCTGGTTAATATTTGATATAGCTTTCAAAACAAGGAGCATACAAAATGGAGGTAGGATGCTTCCTTTCCAAAAAATGATTTAAAAAAACTGTATAGTTATTGGAAGAGCATATGTAATTATGTGAGACGCTATGAAAATAAGAGGAGTGTCAAGCAATCCCTAGATGATTACTTAGCTAAAACTGTGGGCTTACTTGCTTTAATTCTGTGGGAATGTAAAAGACTCTGCCCTTATAATTTATTAGAAATATAAAACAGGAACACATGACAATTTTAATGTCTATAATGAGAGCTAAATTGTGTCATACCCCCAGGTGAAATTCACAAGAGAATGAAAGCCAGAATAAAAGGCAGGAAATGAAAATTGATCTGCCTCTTAAAGAGGAGGGGCAAACAGGGAACACTATTTGAAGTGAAGCAAAAAGAACTACTAGCCCTGGTTGGATAGAAGTTGCATATCCATGGAAACTCTGCTTTCTCCGAATGATGGAGAGAAGCTGAGGAATCAGAGAAAAGGAGTTTTAGAAATGAGATATGGTAGAGCCAAGTTACTAAAGGTCCTACATGGCTGACATCAGAGTTCAAACTATACACAGGGATCAAAAAATCCATGGGAAGTGTGAAAGCAGATGCAAGACAGTCTTGCAGAAATGCTTACCACTATAGAAACATGGGCAGAAAGGCTGTTTTGGATGCTACCACAGGAACCCAGGTGGAAAAACAAGGGCCTGAGCCAAGGGGGTTTCCCAGAAACATTTCCAAATGAGCACAGAGAGGCCAGGGTGATGAATAAACATGGAGCTGCAGAGACATGGAACTGTGTGGAAACAAGGCACAGAGGACATTTAGCTTACAGGAAAGGTACCTATTTCCATATATATTCTAAAAGAATGAATTCCCTCATAAATGTCAAAATCATTTCTTTGTAATATTTAAGCTCAAACTAGGTTAGGCAGAGAAATCTTAAGGAAAACAATTTAATATAAACACATTCCTAGCTAGGAATCAAATTGGCAAGCATTAAGAGGAGGAGGATCACTATCTTCCTCAGAATGGTTGCTTGAGTTTTACTTATTTAGTTACTTATATTTAAATCTCTTATTTCAGCAAAGATTTGAAAGGACAAAACAGGGAGAGTGATGCTTCATTCATTTATTTAGTCTTATTTTTAAATGTACAAATAATATCAAATGTGTACACTGAAGCAATATTTCATATTTTATATATATGAGGAAAGTTCTAAAATTATGCATCAGAACTTGTGCATTGTATTCTGCTTGGCTCCTATTTTCTGGTGGATTTCAATTATTTCAGTTTTTAAAACAACAAGACTGTCATCAGAAATGCCCTAAGATATGATATATTCAACTCCGGTGAGGAAAAATATTATATAATTACAATGATACTAGTTGCATCTAACTAGCAACAACACAGGTCATATGGCCATGATGAACATAAAACAAATTATTCCATATTTATCTTGCTGGCCAAGATCATGGGAATTACCAAAATATTTACTTTCTACACTATGTTCCCATAGACAGTTGTAATTGTGATGATACTTGAACCATCTTAAAGGCAGACTTAATACTGACACCAGACTTCCTCCTCTTGTTTGCCTTTTAAGATGTGGTCATGAATAATGGAAATGATTAGCCATCTCGGTCATTACTCAATCCAGACAGCAGGCACAATGGCCCTTACATCAAATGTGATCTGTGACGTAGAAGCCTTTAAACCTTGTAAGTGAGCCTTGATAAGTCCCTCTGCACAATAGAATTTCCTATTATAAACATCTGCTTTCTCACATGAACCATGCTGAACATGTTAAAAATAAGTTTCTCTTTCCATATCGGTTTGTAAAAGGAATAATTAATCAAAACATAAGGCTGACAGTCCAAATATACTTCCCCAACTGATGTAAATTTCCATCTTAGCTTTCCCAGGGAGTTTTAAAGTTCAGTTCTAGGGAAGGTAACTATTAAGACCTTAAGAACACAATAAAGCTTTTCTTTTTCAAGTGATAGATAATATCTACTGAAGATATTGAATGCACTTTGAAAGAAAAGAAAAAGTCAAGTAAAATGCTATGCATTGTGCCAATATTCCTTGCATCTCCAGGATTCTGTGTAATCAGGTCCCTGAAACAGTGCATGATTGCTATTTTCATTGTAGTCCTCTGGATTCAAGTAAATACAAACGAACATTAGAACAGAAGTCTGACACAGCCCACTTGGAAATACAGATACTGTTTCTCCTTGCTTTCTTGCCATCCACTGGATGAACAATCTTAGTCATCTAAGCTGTTTCCTAGGCTAATGAGAAGCAGATCTGAACAGAGGTCAGGAAGGACAAAGAGGATTCATTCACACACCTACCCTAAATGAAATGACTACCTAGAATGCTATAATCAAAAGGATTCAGAGGCCATGTGCAAGTTCAACGGGAAAGAATTCATGATGATTACAATGTTAAGCAAGGCCATATGAAGGGTATATTAGTCAGCTTTCTGTCACTGTGACAAAATAATCAACTGAGATAATCAATTTATAAAGAAAGGTTTATTTTGGCTCACAGTTTCAGAGATTTCAGCTCATGATCACTTGATCCTGTTGCCTTTGGGCCTGTAGAGAGGTAGTACATCATGATGAGAACACATGGTAAAGGAAATACTCACCTCCTAACAGCCAGAAAGAGAAAAAAAAAAAAAAAGAGGACAGAGCTGGGGATCTCAATATCCCATTCAAGGACCACCCCCCATCCCCAGTGACCTAACTTCTTTCTATTAGGCCCTGCCTCCTAAAGGTTCCACCATTTTCCAATAGTGTCACAGGTTAGCAACCACGCCTTCAACACATGGACCTTTGGAGGACATTAATTCAAACCATAGCAAAGGAGGAATAGCAACTTCTGTGCCAGTTTCTTGCCTCCCCATTACATAAGTGCATAAATATCACTAGAGAAATTTCTTGTTCCTGAGTGTCTGAGTATTGCACACATGACCAAGTTGATCCTAGGATACCAGAAATAAGGCATGCCATTGCAAACACCATGGCAGAATTTGTTGTCAGAATCCTGCCCTACTTTCATTGATTAATTAGAATGTGCTAATGTTAACCCAACTGATAAAACTCCTTTTCTTTTGCTGACAAATAGCGCTATTCAATAGAACTTTCTGCAGTGACAGAAATGTTCTATCTGGGTTGGCCAACGTGGTAACTACTCATCATACATGGCTTCTGAGAAGGTGAAGTACAACCAATAAAGTTCCGCTTTTAATCTTATTTAACTTCATTTAAATTTTATATGGTAAGTAGCTACTTTATTGGACGGAACAGAATCAGAATGCTTGCTTGCCATGTTGAAGTAAAACCACAAAGGGTAAAGCTCTTAAGTCTGTTGAGTTTATGAAAGTATGACTAAAATACTACCTACAAGTAGTGTGTGTGCCTAAAATACTGCCTACAAGTAGTAGATGATCAATAAATATTCATTGAATGAATAAATGACTACATTAGAGATTTATCTTACTAGGCCAATTCTGAAGAGTGTAAGGTTTTGTAGTGTTTGGCTTCTGTGCAACATTATGGGTGAAAGATGTGTGAAATACCACAATTAAACCAGCTCAGACTCAAACCGTTAACACAGCCCTCACATGTCCTAGTAGATACACTATCTCTTATAAAACTTCAAATAGATAATGGGTCAGGAGAGGTTTTTAAATTGTGAACTGGGAATTCAAATACTCTGAAAATCCCTCAGCTCTTAAGCCTGAAAGGTATGAAAATAACTCACTTAAAAATTGTCCTATCATGGGCTAGGAGTATAGCTCAGTTGGTAGAGTGTGTACTTAGCATTTATGAGGACCTGGGTTCAATACTTAGTAACCCCCCCACCCCCACAAAAAAAAAAAGAGGGAGAAATGCTCTATCAGATATTGTAATAAAACATTATTTGGGGCTGAACAGCATCATCATGGGAAGATGGTAGTGACAACTTTAAATTGCCAAATCCACTGATGGAACTGAGTTTAAGAGCTCTTTTAGGAGATAGCAAGGTAATGTTTTTTCTTAGAGTGAAAAGAAAGTCCTACAAAAGCACATCTGGTATATATAAGTTTCATCACCTTAAAAAATACATATAATAGTCTATAATATCAGCATGTATTTGCCCAAATAAAGTACCAAGAAGTGACAAAAATGAAAAAGAATTATTAAAGAGATAGATCAAAGAAAACAATGATGAATTCTGTTCCAAATGCAGTGGTATTTTAAACAAAATACTGATGGTATAGTGCAAAGAGCATTATATTTCATTAGCAATATTAAATTCTAAATATTTTTACTTTGTGAACCTGATGCTATTAGGGAGACAATATTCCAGAGTTTACTGTTGCATTTAGCCTGCCCTTTGACACATGCCATATAAGTAACAACGCAGCAAATCATTATGCAGAGTGATTTGAAATGCAAATAAAGTAATTTCTGAGCATTTTCTTTGACCTCTCAATACTTGTGGGGACAAGTAACCTTGAGCTGAGAGCATCTTCTGAAAATGTTGTCCACATGTCTCAAGTTCTCTCCCTCACACATATAACTCTGCCATGTACCCTCGACCAAACCATCTAAATTACATTCAGATTTTTGTGGTATCATAATAACTTCAATATGGGATATATTTTTGACATTCTGGTAAGAGACTCCTTTCTTCACTGCCTCACCCTCCTTCCAAGTTATTTCAGGTTTGCATATTTCATTTTCGCATCTCAGTGGGATACACATCACATAGCATTTATTTGTGAGGTCCAAACGCATAATGTGGGGGACTGTGAACTAGCATGTCAAAACCACATACTGTATGCGTATGTCTTAAAGAATGAAGAAAGATTCCTTTTTTCTCAGGACATATAAGCTGTCTCAACAGAATAAGTCCAAAGTGAATACCACAACCTAATTAAAGATGAAGAGCATAACAAGCAGTATTAAAATGTCTTTTTTGATTCATTCTTTTCCAAGTTATGTTTTTATCAAATGTCTTGTCTCATTAATGACTCCAGTAGACATAACAAGTATGCACACCTTCTAATCTCACCAAATTCAGAAAAGGATTGAAAGAATTTTCTTTTGCATGCTTTGGGAGATATGACAACATTGTATGCTGACACAGGCAGGGTGGAAAGGGCTCTGAGGAGAAACCAAGTCCATTCTCCTGCCTACAGGGACAGACTTACATAGTCCCAGACAACGCTCTACAGAGGAAATACAAAGTCTCTCTCGGGAGTCATTTCCTGCATTTAGGACTTTTACTTCCACAAAGTTCTTCCAGGTTTCAGGCAGGCAGCTTCCTTAGCAAAGGAGTTGAGCAGTCACACAGGTCCCCATGTTCAGGAGGGCCTCCTGCCGGGTTTAATGTTTTGTTGTCAACATCTTGAAAATTTAACAATTTTACCTTTGAACTTATGTTTTGTAAGTGAAGTCTGACGAGGCAGTGAAGCTCTTGTATGAGAGGGTACAGTATGCATGCCCTTCTCTCTTTCTGCCCCATTCATACACAGCCCAGTAAGCACTGACGTGCCATGACCACAGAATGACAGGGAAGGTCTGTTAGGTTTGGAGTGAGTGGGGATACTGACAGGCCTGAGAGGCTTTCCTTTCCAATTAGAATGTGTTTCAAATGAAGAAGACAGCAGAATTCAAAGACACACTAATGACTGAGAAAGTCCACTATCTTTCTTATTCCTGTTACTTCCGGTAGTATCTCCACCACTTACACTGAAAATAACCCAGACGGAAAGGGAAAGACAGAGCAGCTCAGAGTTCCTTTTCCTTTCAGTTCTTCCTCATCAATAAGCTGAAAGTAGATAGCGCTGGTGGAGGGGCACATAGCAAGAAGTGAAATGAGATGGGAAGCCTCATGCAGCAATTCCACAGGTCAGTAAGAACAAAATATATTTGCATATACAAACTACAAAATACAAACTGAGAATTTCCTTGATTCTGCATGAGTTTAATGCCCTCATAATTGCATTTCAATATGGCACTACACATTATAAAGATCAGTGGTAAAATTCATACTTACAACTTAAATTTTTAAGTTTTCTTTACTTAGGAGGGCATTAGATAGCAAAAACAAACAAACAAAACCCATGACCAGTCAAGAGAGAAACTACAGAAAGAAAAAAGCTTTATTTTTAGTACTGTAGATCTCCCCCCTTATCCATGTTCGAAAACCTTGAGTGGGTGTCTTTTCTATATACACACATGATGATAAAGTACAATTTATGAATGGGCATAGTAAGAGATCAACAATAATAATGAAAAAGAGAACAATTATAATACATTATAATAAAACTTATGTGAATATGGTCTCTCTCTCTCTCTCAAGACAAATAATATTTTTGCATTGCGGTTGACCAGAGGTAACAGAAATTGCAGAAAGTGAAACCAAGGGTAGGGTTTTAATCCCACTTCAGCAGTTTTCCCCCCTGACTTTTGGATAAGGGGTCTACACTATTCTTTGCAGCATGCCCCACAAATTATGAAACTGGTCCTGCCCTGTTTCCACCATCTACATCTGTTCTGCCAGGTCACTTGGTTAGCCCTCACCATTTTCTCCATTCACCTACCCAACACCCAACAAATACTGACTATGCTGAACTCAGTCCTTGTACCATATACTGTGGATATGAACAGGAGTAAGGTATTATTCTTCTCCTCATGTGTATCAGAGAGATAGACAAATAACCTTAAAAAGGTAGAAATACCCACCCACCTTGCATTTTTAGTGAGGGCTGAAAATAATACTCATAAAATGTACAGATCACTTCCAATAATGCTTGCTAACCTTCAGCACTTAATTAAGACATCTCACTTAATTCTGATCACAACTTCTTGGGTAGGACCTATTACTATTGCCATCTTATAGCTGCACAAGGAGAGATTTAGAACAGCTAAGGAACTGGGCCATGGTGATTTTTTTTCATCTAGTGGTGGAACCAGGAACTAAGATCATATAAGCCTTTCTGACTATAAGATCTGAGTTTAAAAATAACAGCTATTATTCTTATAAACATAATCCCAATCATTACACTCTTTATTTTCCATTGTTGCAATGTAAATGTCTTCATTTTTAGTTTCTCAAAGATCAATTTTAGTTGTAATTGTATGTTATTAGTATCGTTTGCCATTAAAATGTGTATTCAAGTTTTTTCTAATTTATTAGTATTTTATTTTATAGGTCATAAATGATATCTTTTTCTGTTTTAAAAAATATTTGGTTCAGCTGACAAACCTGTGATTTTCAAAATCACATTCATGACTTTGTTCATTAAAATATGGCATACTATTTTAAAACATGCTTTGGAAGCAGACAGACCAGAGTCCAAATCCTGGCTCTTCTGCCACTACTTTTGGAAGAATAGTTAACTCAGCGCCTAAATTTTCCCATATGTAAAATGGGATGTAAACAGTACCTTAACTATCTCACAGGGCCATGTCTAAGTGTGAGATCATTCTTAGGAAATAATTAAAACAGTGCCTTGTAAGCCCTTGAAAAATGTTGTTTTAGTACTATTAATTTTTTGTGCCATGTTTCCATATTTAGGTTTGAAAATGATTTTGAAACAATTTTTCCCTTGCAATGATTTCCTCCAGTCCAAAACACTAAATTCAAAGGTCTCTAATATCCCAGATGTACATTATTTTTTGTAAATAAAAGCATACAAAAGGTCACCCAGAATGGCACCTGCTGGTCATATATACCTTTCTGAATCAAGTAATCTGAGATGTTTTTATTGAAATAATCCTCCAGTGAAAAATCAAAAATACCACCCCACTTTTCCACCTTTTTATTATAAACTGTCTGTTCCAGGGTCAGAGGTAAAAAAGTTTATGAGCTATTATTTAAAAACTCTATCAATGAACTATTACTGTCATTTTTAGCAAGACTATCTCACTTTCCTCTAACCTTTGAAGTGACACTTAAATTTAAGAATGCTGAGCAAAATAAAATGGCTGAACTGCTTTCTCTGGCAGAAAAGGAAAGGATTAGCTAATCTGAAGGCTTACTGCCATCACTCAGGTCATCAAATGACTGTTTCCCTGGCTTCTAAGTGATTGAAGAGCACATTAAAAAATGGGCTGGATAAAACATAAAAATGGACTGTATGTCTATTTTTAAAACAGCTTTAGAATGAAAGGCCTTCAAATAACACTTCTATTGCGGATTAAAGAAAAGGAAAGCAGCATTTTCGTAAAAAAAAAAAAAAAAAACCCAAGAAACAAAATCAAGCATCCATCTGATGCCTTAGAAAACATAGACATCCATGTGCTACATTCCCAAAACCAGTCTCTTTCCAATAAGGCTGGTTGTTCCCACTACAGGCTTATGTGTCCTTACCAATTCTTGTGTGTCTTCCTGTAGTGGCAAAAATGCTGCTTCCAGAATAGCAATCTGGTCAACACTCAGCTTCTGCCACAGCCCGATCAGCAGAATCACCAGATGGGTGGCACTTTTCAGCCTGGTGAATGACTGGAACAGATTGTCTTGGTTTTCCTCAATTGCATCTGCTAGAGCGATTACCTGTAGAAATTAGAAACTTCAGTTAGGGATAATTTCACAATGCTTGAGCCCTCAACAAGTTACATTTGGCACACTTTTGTTTTTATTTAAAACACTTCATGAGCTTTGTCCTCCACAAACACAAGCTATGTTGAGTAATAAAAGAGTTATCATTCATCTGCTTACTTCCTTCATAAAGGAATGTCCAAAGTAATTTGAAATCCATATGGCCAGGGGATGAAAATATCCACGAAATCAACTAAATGGGGACATTGTTCAATATCTGTTTCACTGCTGGTTAACCCTCTTCAATATATGGTATTATAAATAACCTCTAATAAAGCTATTATAGTCTTTATTAATGGCTATGGAGACTGATCAATGAAAATAATCTTATCAGAATCAACTGGATTTGCTTCATAGTTCAAAATAACTTCATCACACCTTTTTCAGAAAATAACTATTGATCTCTGATATTAGCCTTCATATAATATGGTGTTAGAATAGCCAATATTTCTTTACTATATTAAAAAGGCAGATAAAACTCAAACATTTGATCAAGCACCACCTGTCAGGGTCCTGAAAGAGGAAAAAAAAAAAAAAACTGAGGATGTGTTAGTTTTACAATGCCAAATCTACTTAAGATAAAAATTGGCAGGACTGAGTAGAATTTATTTTTTACCCTTCTGAATAATCTTATGGAAAAAGGAACTAAAGCAAAATTTTGATGGAACATCCAAAGCTGCCCATTGATATTTTCTTTTATTATTTTATATTATGTCTTGGTGAATTTTGTGCTCATTAAAAGTAATAAACTGACTGCTCCAGAGGCTCAAGGCATCTGAGAGTCCCCAGAACAGGAATAGTAAAACCCAGGGCAAGGAGCTCCTTTCTAGTAAAGTTCAGCTTGAGGGACTAGAGCTCAGATGAGATTCAGAAACCTGGTGCAGACTGTCCATTTGGTGATATTTCATGGTTATTGACACTGGCCCAAAGGACTTGTTAAAAAAATCATCATTCTAAGCAGTAGAGGCTACAGCTGTGTGGTCTCTCAAATTCCATGTGGGGAGAGAGAACTGTAAAGAGATAGTCCTCAGAGTGTCTGGTAGACACTGAAAAAGACATGTGAATTAGAGAAAGGCAGTGCAATGGAGATCCTTCCCCAAACACGGTACAGACCAGGATTCTTTGCCCCTTGGCTGAGGGCTTGCGGGAGTTATAAAAGGCAATTGCAGTTCACATTCAGCTTTCTAGAGAACCATGAGAGTTTGAACCAAGACCAGAACCACATAAAGAGCATGACTTATTATGTGCCTAGTACTGTGCTTTCCATCAGCATTCAAAAGAAACACATGAGCTCTTGAAGCCCACAAGGATCTTAGAATTTGTTGGAAAGAACACATACATACACAACCAATTAGTGGGAAGAAACATTACTATAATAATGTCCTAATTGCACAGAACAGAAAGTAAGTGTGAAAGAAGTTAGCAAAAGGATGAATTACCATGGGCCAGAGTTAATATCCCCAGGGCCTCTTTTACTCAAATGGGGCTTGGAACTCATCCCTTCCCCATTACTTCAAGAAACCCCCTTGAAGAGATGGGGAAAGGCCACTTTCCTTAAACCAAAACACCTGGACTCATGTTTCCTCCACTCCTACCATGATTACAACTGACTCCTGTTCAAGTCTAAGTTTATACTCTTTTTTCTTCCTGTGAATGTTAACAATTAAGCCTCAGTGGTGGTGGGGACCCATCATATTGACACAGATGCTTAGTGTCAAAAGTCTAACTCATACAAAGATCAAGGTCATAAATACCTACTGAGTGCCAGGCATATGCAAGAATTTTTGGGAAGCACTAGTGAATTCAATAGTGTGACAAGACCTAATCGCTACCTTTAAAGAGTTCATAATAGAAAAAAGAAAATAGGTCAAGGAGGCTAATACTGACCATATAAGGAAGACCCTTTACACTGTAAAGGAGAATTCCATTAATATTATGACTATTACCTTAATGACAATCCCTCCAATTAGTTGAACATAGCTGGTATGCCACACATTCTGCTCTGTGCCATGCAGGTATCAGTGTCTTCAGTCTTCATACTGCTATAGCCACTTAATTGGTACCATGTCTCTTTTACATGTGAGGTGAGGACTCTGAGACTCAGCTAATATAAGGAATTTGTCCAGTACTGTCTGTAAACAAGGCATGCAAGTTATGCCCACACTAAGCAGGGCTTATGCTTGCTTTAATGCTCTGTTGCCTCTGTGTTGGAAGTGTTAATAATTTTATTTTTGAACTTATGTTTTGTAATTGAAGTCGATGGGTCAAATGAAAAGAGCAGAGGAGATATGTGCACTCACTGTATGAGTTAAATGCTCTTATTCTTGCATTTAAAACTGCCATTGACAATATAAAGGTTAATGGTAAAATTCGTGTTAAATAAAATTTAAATTTTTCCTCATTTGGAATGATATTAAATGAAAAATTTTAAAAGATCATTGGAAATTGTAAAACAGAGACCACTGAAGAAAGGAAGGAGCTTTTTATTTTAGTGGCTATTTGAACAGCCTGTTCTTCTTGCCTTATAACAAGAACTCCTCATTTTCATTTTGTACTAGGATATGAAAATCATCTAGCCCAACAGTACACCTAGTAAATGAATGACTAGGATTCACTCTCTGGAATCTGTCTTACTCCAGGCCTCCTTGAGACTGTAAACATTGAACCATGGGCATACTAAGAACTGGGCATGAAGGCTTTAGGAAGGAGAAGATAGAGGGAGAAGCAGTGGCATGCTAGAGGATGTGATTAGTTCCTCCTAGCTCAGGAGAAAGAACCAACAGTGCAATTTTCAGGAATTTTGTGAGTCAGTTGTTAAACATGACCACTACTAAAAATTAGATTACATATACTAAAAAAAGAAAAAGTAACACCTACTCAAAACTCACTACTTCCTGTTATTATGTAGTCTTGAGGTTATTTATGCCTATTGTGTCTGTGTTTTATGAACACTTTACAATGGTGGGCTATTGCTCATTTTCTTCCTAACTCTGCATGAAGAGGCCTCACATTGGCAGCCTGAAATCAGCCAACAGAAATATTATAACATAGAAATCAACAAATGTTAGAGTCAGGCTCCTCACCCTACCCCACCAGAGAGATTGCTGTCAAATATTTACCTCTAAAAAGGTACCTGAAAAATGCCTACTTACTGAGTAAGGTGGCATTAAAGGGAAGGGCAGAACTTAAACAAAGCAGAAAAATAGATGCTGGTTGTTTGGGGAAGAGCAAACATTCAGATTAGGGAAGGCTTTGAAGACACTAAAAAGGTAAGCTGGGCAACTGCCAGCTTAAGTGAAGGCACTTAGCTCTGCAGGTCCTGGGGAGCCAGAGTATTTTGAGTATCGGTGTTACCTGATGGAGGGTGCACTTCAAGTGACTATGGAATAACAACAAATGTTTGGAGCATTTGCTGGGACTTCAGTGAAGCTTCTACGCACATTCCTCCCTATCAAGGGAAAAGTCTTAATGAGTGTAACAGCATGTCAGTTTGTGGACCCACTCAACTTGCTAAACACAGCTGGGATAGAAGAATGACTTCTCAGTGAGGCAACAGCCCGAGCCACAGGATCTTTCCTGAGCAAGGCCCCAAATACATCAATCCGGGAGAAGCATTGTCTCTCTTAAGTTTCAGTCTTACTGGATATATTTCTGTGCCATTGTGGAAACACAGTCTGCTATCCCCAAATGGTCACAGGAATTGGAATGAAAGGGAATAAACAACAACCGATGTAAATTGCCCCCAAGGAAAATCTTCCTGACCTACTGGCCAGCATGAAATACTAAACAGATCTCCATGTTCTCAATTTAGTTTTACACATAACAGCCAAGTTTACTTTGCTCTCCACAAGAGCCAAATGAATTCAGCAGAATTAGCATAGTAAAAAGAGATGGAAAAATTAGACCCATCGAGATCCAGATCTGTGTGAGCAAGGCCTTGAAGATCTCACAGCTCACCTGGAACTGAGAAATGAGGCCAACCAGCTGCTAGGACTTAAATTGGAGGGAGAGTGACTTTTTCATGGCTCATCACTGGCTGAGCAAGTTGCGTGCTTCCTGGTATTCAACAGAACTGCAGAAAGGAAAGGCTGTAGGAAACAATACATGCTAACAATTTCAAGCACAATGTGTTGATGGCCTTTGTTTTGCTTTTTCAAATTGAAGGTTTCCAAATAAAATGGAGACCCCAAAGGACATCTCTGTCCAACTGCCATATCAGTTGATGCCAAAGTAATGAGGCAGAGGCCAGGGAGCTGCTTATAAGAAAACGCTCAACTCATAAAGTGAGTGTGAAATTAATCCCAAATACTTCCAGCTGCCAAGATATGCTCTAAAATTGGTTACAGGAAAGCAGCAGCAGAAAAGTGAGTAGACATGAATCAGACTATGTGAGCACGGACATGTACCACTTCTTCACCTAAAGTTACTGTCCAACCTGCCTCTGAAGCTCATGGGTGGCATACAGAATCCCATTGCATTGCTTTTTAGGTGCCATTTTCTGAAGACTGACTGTGAGCCAGCATTGTGCTTGTACTATTACATTCAGATTATCATCCAGTCCTCTTGAAAACTCTCTGAGGTAGGAATTATTAACTCCCTCCACCCCCACTTCCGGACAAGAAAACAGAAGCATAGACCATCTAAACACACTGGCTATGGTCATGAGCAGGGCAGAGAAGTGCCAGAATTCCAATCTTATCTTCTGATTTCCCACTGAGGTCTTTTTCTTCTGTACAGATATGCAAATGTACAGTGATTCCTATACAATCGTTCAGTGGATTTAATATCTTGATAATCAAACAATGATACTAAGGAAAAACACTACTCATATATTACATCCATAGACATGTACTTTAAGTTTTCCCATACTGGGGCTTTTAACAAGTGTCAAGCCAAGCTGGCTGGTTTCCATCCAAAGGTGATTGGTATTACCCAAAGTCACAGTATAAAGGACATTAGTTAATGCTTTCTAAGGATGGGAAGTTTTTTTCTCTTAACAAAGAGAATTTTATTACCTTCTACATAGTTCAAAAGATGAAGACTTCAGATAAAGTAGCTCTTTTCTAGGCCTGCTCCTTTAGTGAGGCTGCTTTTTTTCTTTTTTTTTAGGGGACGATTCACTTATTTTTCTATAAATCTCACATTATAATCTTTTCAATGATCTGAGCAAGTTGGTGTTCTTTAACAACTGTCATCATTTATTGAGGCATTTCTAGGAACCAGGCACTGTGCTAAACTCTTACAAGGATTATCCCACTTAATTCTCTAAATAATCCTAACGGGCAGATACTATTATTGTCCCCACCTTAAAAATAAGAAAGAGAACTATAGAAAGGGCCAAACAGTAAGCAGCAGAGCCTGAATTCATACTCAGGCAATTTGACCCAAAAAACATCACCAAGAAACACTGCCTTCATTAATTTTTGCCTGCGTATCAGCCTCATCACAGGCAATATGTAGAACAAATTCTGTCAGGAGCTCCCCAGTGAGAGGTTTCAGTGTTGCTGACCTTCCAATAGCCCATACAAATTAGGAGGGATTTACTTTAATAAAGGCTGGCATGGATGAACAAGTTGAGTAAATGGAGCTCCTACAACATGCGTGCATTTACAAATCCCCTAGGGAAAAATGCAATATGCCATGCTGGAAAAGGCAATGGCCTTAGAGCCAAGGAGACAGGGTTTCTCATGCTGTTTTGCTAGCAAACAACTTGATGCCAGTGTTTAACTTACTTCCCTATTCTGACAACACTTTCATCGTCTTTAGATGTCAGAAACATGATCTTGACCATCCAACATAGCAGTAAGTATGTGATTCAAAACATTGTAGATTAGTTTTGGATGATATGTTGTTCTGACCTATCCATGCCACTTCTTCCCCTCTATTTGCACATGTTAGGTTTCTCATTTTATGTTTGTTGACTTGGAGTTTTTAAGCTATATAATTTATAGCAAGAATATTTTTTCTTTGGTTAATTCATAGGATCATGAGAATTAGATGAGGGGTTAAAAATAGATAATGGCAAGTGTTGACAAGGATGTAGAAAAATTGCTGGTAGGAATGTAGTAAGGTACAGTCATTTTGGGAATAGCCTGGCAGTTTCTCAAAACATTAAGTTACTACATGAGCCAGCAATCCTGTTTCTAGGTATCTGCCCCCCCAAAATAAAAATATATATCCACTCAGAAATTCATTCGTGAATTGTTAGTCAGCTTGCCACTACTATAACAACTGCCGAGATAATCACCTTATAAAGAGAAAAGATTTTGACTTACAGTGTTGGAAGTGTCAATCTATGGTCAGGTGGTCTTATTTCTTTCAGTTGGTGGTGGTACATTAGGGCAGGAACTCTTGGTAGAGTAAAACCATTCACCTCATATCCAGGAAGCCAAAAAGATAAAGAGGAAGGGGCCAGAGTCCTATTATACTCTTCAAGGACACACCCCCAATGACCTGAAGACCAGCCTTCAAAAGTTTCTACCACCTTCCAATGGCAACAAGTCAGAGACCAAGCACATGGGTCTTTGAGGAACACTCCAGATCCAAACTACAGTATGACTGTTTACAGAAGCATTTAAAATAGAAAGTATAAACAACTCAATGCTTACCAACTGATGCAAGAATAAACAGAACATGGTATATCCATACAATGGAAAACTGTTCAACTATAAAAAGAAATAAGGTATTTATATGCTAAACAGGGATGAATCTTGAAAACACTGTGCTAAGTGAAAGAAGATCATCACAAACAACCACAGGTTGCATGACTGCATTTATATGAAATGTCCAGAAGAGGCAAATCTATAAACACAAAAGCAGTTTAGTAGTTGCTTAAGGCTAGGGGTAGGTGGTAGAAGGATAGGGAATGGGAAGTGACACCTAATAACTATGGGTTTTGTTGTATTTTTTTAGGGAGGATGAGATGTTCAAACCTAAACAATAGGGAGAGTGGCACAACCTTATGAACACAGCAAGAATTCTCAAATTTATGTACTTTGAATGAATTTTATGTACTTTGAATTTAAGACTGTTAAAATAAGAGACAAAAAGTACTTTGAAAGTATATTTCATGGAAGATAGATAAAATAACATAAGTAAAGCACTTTTACTTAGGCAACAATTTTGATATATAAATGGCTATCCCATATTATAACTAGGGCTTAATGACATTGACAATGACACAATAATCATGTGACTTTCTGTCAGCTCTAAGCAGAATACCACAATGCTACACACTAGCTATATGACCTTTGGCTAGTTACTTTACCTCCATCAGACTTAGTTTTCTCACCTATAAAGTTATAATAGGATTTACTTAGTTCTAATTCATTTGGTTCCTGGTTACTATTTAATATTCCCCCTATAATTAAGGATTCATTTCAAATTAGTTAGAACAGGTAAACTCTTCTTTTTATTTGAAAAAGGAGGTCCTACTTGAGGCACACTACCAAGTGGGGCAGGACAGCTGATTACCCTTCCTGTTCCATGTTCTGCCTCTGCTCACTCACTAGGACAGTGTTCATTTTATAGCTAAATTTAGTAAGTTTCAAAGTAAAAAGTCATGAGACCCTGTATCAAATATATTACTAAAAGCTATGTAAATTACACATGTTCAATTCCTTCATTCTACTCCTTTAGCACTTCCATTAAAACATGCTCACATACACGCATGCCTTTGCCTGGCATGGCCTGTTCTCTAGGAATCCTCTGAGTCTTGTTACTCAGAGAACTCTTTTTTATATTATCGAAAAGCTAGGAAATTGGGTGATTTAAATGTTTCTACAGTGAACTATGCAAAAGCAGAGGTAAAATAACATTCATGCTCAAAAAGCTCCACAATATCAGCATAATAAGAGTGACTGATGCTCCCAACATGCTACAGTTGTCCGGTACCAGGTACACAGAAATGTCCTACAAATTCTAGATGAACTGATGAGCCTCAACTCAACTAAAAATCCACACAACTCGGAGCCCTAAGGCCAAACTGCCTTTCTAATCCTAGACACACTGAATCAATGTCAGGCTCCCAATTTGAGTGGAACCCAAGTGATGTCACATGGAAACAACAGACCTACCTCAATATATCTGTCATCTACTTAAAAACAACTGCTCCATTTCACCTTTAGTCAGAACTGCCTAACACCAAACTTTAGACAGCTCTAATGGCTGCTGAAATGGATTTATTATTCAGATGGTAGCCCTCTGGTTAGAAAGATACACTTTCAGTCTAGGAGAGATTTGGAAGCCAGCAGGAAATAGTGCATACTTCCCTTTCAATGCTGTTATTTGTGATGGCATTTGCTCCAGACTCCAACATGGCAAAGACCTCGCAATAAGGAAAAAGAAAAAGGTTACTAGATCTAATCCTTTACTTTGGCTGAAAAGAACCAATTTGCATCCAAAAGAATTGTTCTTTTACCAGAAGAAAAATGAAAGAAGTCTCAAAAGGAAAAAAGAAAGGGCATGGAGGTGGTTTAAATGCCAGACAAGCATATTAGAAGTGTTTTGGTAGCAAGCTTATAACTAACTCTCCACCTATATGGATTGTACCTATATGCTGAGCTTCTACTTAGATAAAAGAGAACCCTGTGGCTTTTATTTTGAAGGCATTGCAAAAATCTAATTTTTAGCACATTTGGTACTATGTTAATTTATATAAACAGGATAGGGCCTGGATTGCCTTCTAGTATACCTCAATGGAAATAAACCTTGAAATTTCCCCCATTAACATGCATTTAGCTTAAATCTTTAAAAAAAAAATCTGGGGTCAGAATACATTTTTCACTCTGGTACTCTTTCAGGTAGCTAATAAGACATTTTTCACAAAAGCAAAAAGTAGAAACAAATGTCTAACAACTGATGAATGGATAAATAGAATGTGGTATATCTATACAATGAAACACTAATTGGCAATAAAAAGCAATGGAATATTTATATATGTATATCTATAAAACATTGATGAATCTTGAAAACAATATGCTAAGTGAAAGGATACAGTCAAAAAGATCACATATGCTATGTTTCCATTGATATGAAATGTCCAAAACACGCTATTCCACACACAGAAAGTAGATTGGTGGCTGCTGGGGAGGTTTGGGGAAGTGGGGAGGAGCTACTAGTGGATATGAGATTTCTCTTTTAAGGGTACATAAATGTTCTAAAATTGATAGTGGTGATAGTCACACAATTGTGAATATAATTAAAAAATCCACTGAATTGTATGTATGCTCTAAGGGTATGAACTGTATGGTGCCTGGATTATATCTTAATAATGCACATAGAGTGTTTTAAGGTGGAGTGGAAAGCAAAAGTTTGAAAATAATGATACTAATAACAATAAATAAATTCACCTGTCTAAAAAAAATAAGACAACAGAAAAATGTTTGCATTCAGTAAAAAGCTTTGGGCACACAACTTACATCTTCATAATAAAAGACCTGCTCCTGGCTAAAACCACCTGATGCTCTGAAATATCCAGGTATCATCATTGTGACTCTTGGAAGTCATGATGGTTTTTCTAGTCTACAATTTTCCCTGTCACGAATCTACACTTGCCAAACGCCTTGAGAATTCACATAAAACTAGTTTTAGAAAAACAAATTATTCTTGAGAAATTTCTTTATACTATATACTATAGAACCCTTTTTTCTTTTCCAATGTTCTGCCCAGAAGAATGTAAAAGGTAGGTAGTGCTGGGATATAAACTCTGGCCGGGACTTTTAAAATATGTACCATTGATACATAAAAATGTTAAATGGGAGAAACAATAAATCATTTACAAGTGACATTGAGACAAATTTTTCTATTTCTGCAAAGTTTATTCACTAAATAGACATGTAACTTTATCAGCTGAAAGGAAACTAACTTTAGTGCTTGGCTAATATAAAGCTAAAAATACAACTGATCTCAAGCCTGATTACTATTTTTACCTCCCCCCAGCCCCCTGGCTGACCAAATTTTTACCCCTTCTCATAAAATTATCTACCTATAGCCAAGTGAAACCCAAATTTAAAAAAATAATTAATGGAATCAAGTTGTAAAAAGAAGGAATGTTCTCTGGACTGTGGTTGTTCATTGAAGAGGCTGCTATTAAGGCTGGAATCTACAGTTGGCAATGTCAGAGATCATTTTACAAGCCCTAGAGAATGCCACAGTGATCATTCTCCAAAAACAACATCCACAAGGTCTGGTCTGAGCAGTTTCTAACTTTAGAGTGTTTCAGTCCACATTCCTAATCGGCAGACATGTCAGTGATTATGAGCCACCCACACAGCCTGAGGTGCCATCTCCAGTGAAGTGAAACGGTAGACAGAAGGACAGTTGTCCCTAAAGCATTCTTTTACCTGAGGCAGTCCAGGTGGAGACACATGATTACATGTGGTCAATTGTGGCACACTGGTGATCCCCCTTATAACAGCAAAAAAGAGAACCTGGAGACCCAACAGGGCTGGAGATACTACTGATCACTTCCTTGCTTCCAGAGTTGAAAGTGACATTGTCATAATAAAGTGAAACTGTTGTTTTCTTCTATAAATCTTCTTTTACAACATCTAGTTTTTCATAGGGTCTATTTCTCTTGAATATTTGTGGGGTTTATGCTTTTGCTTTTTTAGGTAAATGACATTGCAATACTCCTACTATCTGGTATTACTTTGAAAAGACATGTACAGGTCTATATTGCTAGACCACATGGAAATAAACAAAAGGCAATTGAGTGGGGCTGCCTGGTCTTACATAGAGTGTAACTAGGATAAACTGTGGTATTTCTGTAGTCATAGGCTGTTGGAACATTAGAATTGGAAGAGGCCTTGCTGAAGATATGTTGTGCTTGGTTTCTACTGAACTATAAACTCCTCCAGGCCAGATACTGCCTTACTATTTTCTGTTCCCACCCACAGTCTCTGGCTCACAGCAGGCTTTCAATGTTTGTTATATTGGGGTAAATTAAAAATTCTGATGACTCAGTAGCATAAGAGTATCCACAAAAATAGTAATTTATAGGAGCCCTATGTGGGAAAGGGAAGTCCATTCCTACATTCCAGGAGAGCAAGACCAAGACATACCATTTTCAAAAAGTTTTTGTAGGGCTGGAGGTGTGGCTCAAGTGGTAGAGCACCTGCTTTGTAATCATGAAGTCCTGAGTTCAAACCCCAGTCCCAACAAAAAAAAATTGTATAGTATCAAAAAGTTTTTGTAGGTTCTGCTATTTTTTAGGGTTACAATAGGTTATAAATACCTAAGCTCTACATTCTTACCTTCTACATGTATTGCATTATAACAGGTTCCCAAATTCATTCAAGTCTACTGCTAAGTTAATGTGACAAGTGTTATGATATCTACAATTAACTTTAAAATACCTCCTCATAGGTAGAGTAACATGAGGTGAGAATATGAGTTAATTTAGGCTACATTCAACAGAAAAATTGCTCAGCTTCCTCATTGATGACATTTGGGGCCAGATAATTCTTTGTTGTGGGTCTATCCCAGTACTGCAGGACATTTAGCAGCATCCCTGGACCCTACATATTACATGTCACTAGCATTCTCTACATTAGTTGTGACAACCAAAAATGTTTCTAGACACTGTCAAATGTCTCTTTGGGAACTAAACTACTGGTGGTTTAATCCTGAGAGGGTCCCTTTACTTCTTCAACTATCATTTTTCTCCTAGGTAAAAGAGAAGTACTTGGCATGAAGATCAAATGAGATACAACAGAAAGTGTGCTTATCACAATATCTAGCACATTAATATTATTATTCACAAGTCCTTGGCCAACCACCCAATCAACACGTTCTTTATTAAAAGAAAAAATTTTTTTAAAATCACATACCCAAAGACAATAATAACATCTCCCTTTGATATTTTCAGTATCTCCTCAAGGGATTCATTTTACACATAAAATATATACATTACTTATAAAAGTATGTAGCATAATCCCCATATACTCCCTGTATGTCCTTTTGTATTGTGTATATCGTATTTAGAATTATTTAATACTTTTAAACTCTGTGAAGGCCAGAACTAGATTTTGTCATGTCTACTAGTATGCCCCCAGCATACTACTAGTATAAAGCCTCAGACATAGTAGGGCTCAACAAGTACCTGTTCAACTGAACTGAATTAAATTTTTTCTGGTAATTCTGGAAGAGTAGTATACTGGCTTCATATTACCACCAGAATCTCTCAGAAGTGGAGTTAAAGGGCTAGTGGAGTGGCTCAAGTGGTAGAGTGCATGCCTAGCAAGCATGAGGCCTTGAGTTCAAACCCTAGTACAGAAAATCCAGAATAACAGTTGTAAGATACCAGCAAAAAGCTCATTTCCTTGATTCTACAATGTATTTTGTTTGTCAGGTATTCCCACAACATACATGTTAGGTGTGTATTGTTACCTCTTTGCTCATTTGATGTGGTACTTTTATCTTTTAAAGAGATTGAAAAATCAATAATGTATCTAACATTAACTTAAAAAGTTAACATTAGAACCCATTAAATATATTTTTGCTTGAAATTTTGTTTGGAGTTATACCACCCAAGGCCAAGCTCTTCATCCAGTTTCCAGGAGAAACTGTTCTAAGAGCACTCCCTGGATATTCCCTAAGGGGCAATCTCTCTATTTTCATAGAGGTCCCCCCAAACTCCTCCATACTTCCCATGGGGACATAGAATACTCATGCTTGCCTTCACTTCCGCTGAAGAGGAAGATAGCCTTGAAACAGGGCCATAAAACACGGTAAACTATCAACCAAAAGCTGTAACCTTGGACAAAACTGTGAGAGAGCCATGCAAAAGTTCAGGACTGAGATGAAAGGCACCATGCAGAGATAAGCACCCATTCCTGCCTTTCTTTGTCTCCACTTGTAAATAAACTTTCCTAAGCAGGTCTCCCCTGCTGTTCTTATCTAAACAACACTAGGTCCCTAGCTCACTACCAGCCCAATTAACCTAAACGATCTAACTCACTGGTTAGGACACCATAACCTGAGCACATCTTTGTAACCTGATGCCCTGCACTACCTTTTCAATATCTTGTGAATAATTTGTTCAGGGCTCAGACACAGGTACACGTCTGAGCCCATTGGCGTAAAAATAAAATCTGAGTTCTCCACTCCTGAGTGTCACTTGTTTCTCCTCTGACTACACTGTCACATCACCGCAAAGATTTTGCTTACTTTTAAAATTTAATTCTGGCTTCTTATTATTTCCATGAAAGAAAAACTATGAGTTTAGGAAGGTAATTAAATCCATTTCCTATTACTAGAGGCCAAAATTGATTTACCCTAGGAAAAATAAAATATATGTTTATTCAATGTATTCAAGAAATATCAACTGAGCAACTACTAGTGTGATGTGCTCTGCAGATTCTAACGGAGGAATAAAACACTCAGAGGGAACCTAAACGAGTGAAATGAATATCAGTAGAGTAAATAAATCAATAAATATCCACGAGATAGCAACATTTTTTACAGTTATGAAATATTTTAAGGACTATCTTCAATGTGATCTTGAACTAAAAAACTAGCCAAAAAAATAGAGATCTACATGTTTCTCTTTTTTTATTAGGGTATATTAATTATATAAAAGGGTTTCATTATGGTATTTCCATGCTATATATAATGTAGTTTGATCAAATTCACTCTGTTAAAAATTGTTCTAGAAAGAGTAATACATATATTTCTAATATAAACTAGAATTAATTTTTTTTAAAAAGGGACCCAAGATAGTTTTGGTGTTGGCATCAATAGTCTAATTTACAGTTTCTCCGTTAAAACAAAACACACAAAACCAAAAACAAAACAGGCAGAAAAACAAAAAGGGAAAAGAAAAAAGAATCAGATTGATCTGTTTATTCCTCAGCAAAGAAAAAAGACCTAGCATCCCAAGAAAGTAAATGTGGTACATATAAAACTGAGATCTTTTCTTGAAATGTCTAAACTTGAATTTCACTGGATGAGAGGGCCCCTCCAAGCCAAGTTTTCCTTTAAACAGCTGAAATATACCACATGATAATGAGAACGTCTAATAAGAGACATGAGTTACAAGATAATTTTGAAAACAACTCACTTTCTACCTAACTAAATCAACTGTCAATTCAAATCAGAATCCTCTAATAAAATCCATCTATGAGAAATCAGAATTCATTTTCATACACAAACAAAAGAAAGGTTATCCTCACACCAGTGACTGATT
The DNA here is from genome assembly GCF_047511655.1 of Castor canadensis. Lineage (NCBI taxonomy): Eukaryota > Metazoa > Chordata > Mammalia > Rodentia > Castoridae > Castor > Castor canadensis. The sequence goes on from NC_133387.1 coordinate 95,711,438, forward strand.
CACATAGCAACAAATGCTTGAATTTTTGGTATTAATACCCGAAACTGAGGTAAAGGGTTGAATTTGGATAAAAGAATAGCTATCACACCATGTGTCCAGGGAAGTTTTTAGTCTAGGGAGAGAATGCCATCTTGGTACTTCAGGAGTTCATGTCTAATTACGGCTTCACCAGTGAACCCTGAGGAAGTAGTCATTGCTTCAGCTCTCTAGAGTCTTATCCTGTAGCCATAATTTTAATTCCACTAAGAACACCTTAGAAAGCAGTGTTTAGCAATCTTCAGAAAGTTATGATTTTATGACTAAAAAAACAAGATGGGGAAAAATTATACAGGTCATTGGGGACTGACTTCCAGGATGTCAGAAATCCATTCTGGCAGGAATTTCAGAATGATAGCTGAGCAGTCATACTGAGTTATAGAGGCTCAAGATATTTGTATTGCTTCTCTAGTTTTAGAATAGTCATTTGACTAAACAGAGAATAGGAAGGTCTTGGTCATTAATGCAACTTAGATATGTTTTTTTAAATATCTAAGTTTTTTTTTAAATATCTAAGTTTCCCTTGTACTTACTGGAGAAAACTCAGAACCAATTTTAGCAACAAGAAGTTAACATCAGATTCAGTAAGAAAAAAAAAAAAAAAAAGCAAATTCTCTAGACCAGTTTTCTACTAGTTGACTCTTTTCTCAATTTAATTTAATTTCCTCTAAGAAGAAAACTCTTATTAGGAATAGCCACCAAAAATATTTTCCATAAAGTTTTAGATTAATGGTTTTTAAACACTATCAGTATAGAAATTCCAAGTGGTTCTTTTGATTTTAAGATATTTATTATGGGATCACAGACACAAATCTGTTATCAATCACTGCTAAGGTTCTACTAAAAACTAAGCAAACTCTAATTCTTGTTATGAAAACCACTTTTCTAGTGGTTTGGAGAATTCTTTTCCTCTGGAGAAAAATAAACTCTAAAATTAATGAGACTAAGAGAAGATGAGTTTGGCAATCACAGAATACAAATTTCAGAGCTAGATCATAAGACATTTCCTACATCACACACGGTTATTTATTTACACCTGTCTCCATTCCCTGGGTTCTTTGAAAACAAGGAAAATGTCCTCACTTACAGCAAGCAATACTCTGGAATTCAGTACAGTGGCCTGAATTCAACTGACTGAATTTGAAAAGATCTTCAAAATCATCTAATCCAAGTCTTTTATTTTTTATGCAAAAAAAAATTCTAAGACCCAGAGAGGTTTGGTCACTTGCCCAAAATCACAAAGGAGTTTAGTACAAGATCCAGGTTAATCCCTCCCATCCACATTTTCCTTTCTCTCGTCACTTATTCACAACTTCATTTTAGGAGGAAAAAACACAAAATGCTAAGGTAGGGGTGGGCCAGTTAAAAAAGGAATTACATTCAGAACATCAGGCCTGAGCTTTTGTTCCTATGTCACAAAGAATTTAAAAAATGATACTCCGTACTTACAAGGCACAAACAAGGAGAGTAGAGTGAACCTATTCCAAGGGTACCGGGAGATGATGGCACAGAAAGGGAAAAAAGATGCAGCATAAAAAGATTGGTATGAGGAGCCTATTGAAGATGGCTGAAGAGGAGAATATGCAGCTGGTAGGGGAAGGTCTCTCTGTAAGGCAGAATCACTATCTGCCATTGTTCAGATTTTGCATTTGCTCTGAAACTTAATATCTTCATATCATAGTTTTATAATTTGCAAAGCTGATTTCATAAATACTTTGATGATTATTTTCCCCATGATCACCATATGGGGAGGATAGGATGTTATCCTTCCATTAAAAGAGACAAGAATGGCTCAACTCTTACCATGTCTCAGGTTGAGCGTGACGGCTGACAACAACTCAGTTGAGGAAGGGCAGAGAGCCAGACATGTATCCTGGCCATTCACACTAGACTCACTGGGATGAGGCTCAGGGAATGAAAGGGAAAATAAACGACCCAGACCTTTTCTCCAGTAGCAGAAACCTGCCTAAAAGTTGCCTGTACAGTGTAAAGTACACAGGCATCAACATGTGAGTCTATGTTCTGATGTTTTACTTCAGGCAAATCATTGTACTTATAGATAACTTTTTTTCTAATGTAAAAAGTAGCAAAGTAACACCAACTTGTCTCACAGCATTATTGTGAGGGCCAATTAAAATAATATATAGGGTAAATTTTAGTGAACTATGAGATACAATATAAGTGTTATCATTGCACTGAAATAGTAAGAGATTTAACATATCTAAATATTCTCCATTAATATTCTCCAAACTGAGGCTTAATGTTCAACTAATTTATAGGAAAAAACTATAAAATCAGTAGCTTATCTGAAAAAAATAGCATCTGGAAAAAATTACAGTTTAAGAAATGGGGAAACCAATGAATTACAATGAGTCTATCTTTAAAACAAGGAATGATATTTAAGAGTAAGATTTGTTACAGTATATGGGGTATAAAGACATTCAATAGTCACAAATTAAGGATCAAAGGATTTTCAATATCAAAATATTTTATAGGGAGAACTTTTGTTGTCTGTAACACTGGCATTGAATTTCATTTTACAAAATAAAATATCATCACTGGCTCAGGACAACACATGGTGAAGACATAGAGTAAGACACTACCTAACAAATCACCATCTCAATTTGTGCTGAATAGAGACATTAGTGGCTAGAACAATGAAGCACATGTCCTTTGCTGGTGACAGCACCAGTGAGTATCGCTTGTCTCCAGCAGCTGGAAAGAATTAGTGGAAAAGGCTTCTCCTGAAAATTCCCCTTTCACCTGAATAGCCAACAGGGCCACTGTTGAACAGGCTTGCTGCTCAAAGAATCTTGGGAGTTTTCAGCATCTATCAAAATGACAATAGCAATATGAAGAAGAAGATGACTTCTAATTTGAATCAGGGAAGAACAGGATCTTGCCTTTGGCCCCCAAACTTTGGCTGAATTAACCGATGCTTTCAAATCCACAGGCAAAAGTTAGGTGGGATCTCTGAATATGTAAAAACATGAAATGACCCTAGAGTGATTCTCAATGGGATCCCCAAAGGCAATGAAAACAGAATTAGACTTAAACAAATCTCACTTCTCTCTGGCTTTTTCTCTGAATCACAACTGACATGAGCCGATAGATTCTCCAACTGCTGGCTTCCTCACTTGCAGCACTGCCTCTCTCCCAGGGGCTTCCTCTGGGGCTGCTGCTGACTGCTACATCCACCAAAGGCTGGAGGCCATTAATGGCCCACTTGAATATTGTGAATTTGAAAAGCTGTGACAGTACCTTTATTCCAAGACAGCTCCTGACTGTAAACTGAAAAACAAATTAAGTCTACCGGGTTTAGACTGAGGAAAAAAATCCGTGTCAGACTGAACTTTGGCAGGGAGTCTTGCACAATAAGGTTAAATTATGTCCCTGAATTTTGGAAAAGACAGAGACTGCTTTAGTTGTTCCCCCTACTCCCACTCCCTGAAAGAACATAAAAAAGATTAATTTCTGAAGTTAGGAAATCAGGCTTCAACCCACCATTGTGTGGTCATAAGAATTACACCCAACTACTCATGAGTCATCAGACACTGGATTGAATCAGTCAATGAATTCATCTTTTTCCTCTTTGACAGAGGTGACTGGCTATCTACATTGAGAAAAGAACTGGCAAAATGAATAATTTGGGTAAAGTGAGCAGATGGCCTTCACACCTAATCAACTATTTAATTTTGGATCTGACTGTATCAGATAATTTGACTGTATGTTCCCACTCCTGGCAACATTATTCACTAATCACACAATGTCTACCTTATAAAGACCCAGGAGAAAAATTCTTCTTGGACCTCAGTATTAGGAAAAGTCAATCTGTTACCAAAAACCAAACAACAGTAACAAAAAACATAAAAGCAAACAACAACAAAAAAAGAAAAAAAAAATCATGTGTCTTCTGTATCTTAAGAACATTAAGAATTTTTTAAATGGTTGTAATTCCAAGTTTGTACTAATTGGAAATTCCTATCTGTGGCTCATGTCCAGTAATGTAGAAATATTATATATGAAATTTTTTTTCTTTTATTTGGACTTTTAAAACCAAGCTTGTCAAGAAACATATTTTAAGGTTTTTTTGTAGTTTTTCCCCTGGTTACTACTGCACTGACTGTACAGATTAACAAGTATAACTTCTTGCAAAATTTAAGTGGCTCATGACAGGCTGATCACAATATAAAGGACCTCAATTTAGTTGAATTTATATTAGCAAGTATTTTGGTCTCAACTCATTAAGTCACATTGCAAACTTTTTCTCTTCATCACCTTAATACTAATGACAAATACTCCTTGACCATTAACTACTTTTCTGACACTTTACCTCAAAAAGAAAATTCTTATCTTTGAAAATTTTTTTTGGCAGCCCTAGAGTTTGAACTCAGGGCCTCACATTTGCTAAGTAGGCACGCTTACCACTTGAGCCATTCCACCAGCCCCCTATCTTTGAAATTTTAAGGGTAACATTTAGTAAAAGTGTCAAGATAAAACTGGTGGCCAGGCACAGTTGCTCATGCCTATAATCCCAGTTACTCAGAAGGTGCAAATCAGGAGGATCGTGGTTTCAAGCCAGCCCTTGCAAAAAGTTAGCAAGACCCTATCTCAACCAACAAGCTGAGTAATCTGTAATCCCAGCTATAAGGCTAGTAGAAGAATCGTGTTCTAAGAGCAGCCCTGGACAAAAATAATAAGACCCTATCCAAAAAATAACTAAAGCAAAAATGAGTTGGGGGTGTGGCTCAACTGGAAGAGTGCTTGCCTAACAAGCACAAGACCCTGAGTTCAAATCCCAGTTCTTCTCCCCTCCCCCCCAAAAAAAACCCAACAAAAATGATTAAACTATCATCTGTTGAAGAAAGGCAAATATTACATGATACTGAATTCAGTGGTAAACTTCACACTCTTTCCCATACATAATCTTGACGGGATTAATAAATGAAGGCTGGAGTTATTAGAAAAGACTCACTGAAAGTTGGAAAATCTGAATCCATTCTATTGAAGGAACAGAGTAATTCCAGGCAAGGTGCATATGCCAGTGAAGGCACTGAGGTAATAATGACTGCGTGGCCAATGAAAAAATGCAAAAGTCATAGAACAGAAAGTTCTGGAAAATTTATTTATGGCAGGACTTAATGAAAAGCACAAGACTTCAGTTTAAAGATTCCTCTTTTCCATCATGGGCCAGGTCAAGTGGAGGGTAGTAAGCCAATATGGAGGGTAACTGCTTCTTTTTAAAGAAGATGTAAGTTAGATGTCCTGTTGCTGTGACAGAACGCCTGAGAGAAAATACTTATTTTGGCTCACGGTATCATAGAGCTCAGTCCATGGTTGCTTGACTTCCTGAGCTTGGGCAGGACATCATCATGGTTCAAGAGTGGTAGAGGAGGTTCTGTATCTCATGGTGGGGGTGAGTAGGAGGAAAGGAGAGACAGACAGAGAGAGAGAGAGCAAGAACCAGATATGACCATCAAAGGAACCCTCAGTTAGGCCCCATCTTTTAAAATTCCCACCATCTCTCAAAATAGCTCTGCCAGCTACAGACCAAATATTCACCACATGATCCTAGGGGTAGGGTGGATTTCATATTCAAATCACGGCATACAATATAAAATTTTTCTGCTCAGGTCAAGGACCAAATTATTGTAAGACAGGCTACCAATTATCAAATATGTCAGTCTATTTTTAAGCTATTTTCTGGAAGAAAATAAATGTGTTTATTCTTTATTTAAAATTTGTTTAAAGTTTATGACCTATTCAAGCTATGAAATTAAAATGTAAAAGTGCTCTCCTTTTTATTTCTAGCCTAGATCTGGTTTACTAATCTATTCCTAAAATAGGAATAACTAATATACTTTCATTCAAAGGAATTAAGTAAATACCATTTATATTCCAGAATAGTTCGGGAAGAAAGTGGTAAGGTATGCATGGCCCAAACAGGAGGCCCTGACCCTCTGAAAATCACAGACCCACCAGTCCTTTTCTGCCAAAATCTACAGAACCTGGGAAGACACAGGTTTAATACCATATCATTTCAGTTGAGCTGGAAATAGGTGGTTGCTAGCATAGTTTCAGCAGACAAATTTAAGGCTGACTAACTCTTAAACTGAAAGAAATGTTGTCTAAAATTAGTAATTAGGGTAGGGAAAAGACCAACATAATTAGAAGTTCTGAAACTTACTACTAAACATAATATTTTCAGGATATCCCTTTTTGTCTAGATTATACAACTGTATTTCCTCTTTTGAGCCATCCTTCATGGCATCTCACCTATGTTAGTAGTTAAGCTTAAAAAGCAGGCAACCACAGCATTAGGAAACAGAGACTTTTAAAATCTGGATTAAAAAAGAAGTACCAATCACAGTGGGATACATGATCAAGCATGATGGGTGTTTTCTTTATCCATGGCAACACAGTTGTCGACAAACAGGGAAACCTTCCCTCTGCCACTCAGAAAGCACCTGAACTTGACTGAAATTTCTATAGCTCTTGCTTTCTCAGTCTCTAAATAAATGAAAGCAAATCACATATGCATGCTAGCTTTCTTCGAGATAGGGGAAAATTAAGTAGACATTTCACTTTTTAAAGACTGTTGAATTCTGTGATAGAAAAAAAAATCACAGTTTAGTATCAGCTTCTGCTTACCTCAATCTTTGCTTTACCTGACCTGGCTCACAATTAATGACTAGTTCAGCTGCTACTTTACATATTTACCTAATTAGTTGAAGAGGTTGGTCAATTTTCCCATGAAAAAAAATGTCCCAAACTACATGGTACATGTTTCTCCCAACTTTGCTATCAACAGTGCCAACTAGATGCTAAACCCTAACATAACTTAACTCACAATTACACTTTTGTCCCTTTCATTAAGTAAGACTTCCAGTCCTTTCAATTCTGCCTTCGACATTATCTGCCCATATTTATTTTTTCCTCTCCATTCCAACCAACACTGTCCCCACAAGCCATCTCTAGGTTACTAAAATGGACTTCAGTTGAATCAAAAAAGATAAGAGAAAGTCATTTAGATTATATGCTACCTTGCCAGTATTAATATTTTGGGAAACATCTTCTCAGACAATTCTCTCTAGACTAGCCATATAGACAGAGATAGATATGGAAATATGTTTCTATGAATGCAATGGTATTTTAGATGCTTTGCAGGCTGCTAATTTCACACAACATTGTACAGTAAATACCATACCACACAATTTAATTCTAAAAAGTATACTTCTACCCTATTTTACAGAGAAATACATGCTGAAATTATGTCTGACCTATGCCATAGTAATTAATAATTTAGGAATTTAACAACAATATTCTAAGTCATACCAATCTTTCCTATCTCACCCTCTTCATCAAAACTAATTTGGCCCACTCACCATCTTATCAGACTCCACAAGTTGTCCCATTCCATATGTTAACTCGTATTCCTAGCTCCTCTCTAACCTGTACCCTTCCTTCAAGACTAAATACAAGTCCTGCCTCTCCATTCATGCATGCACTATTCATTATTTCAACACATATTTCCTATCAACCCACCTACACACCAGTGATAAAGATTCAGAGTTGAACAGTACATACACAGCCCTGCCCCAAGCAACATACCAACTAATGGTCAAGAATGACAACTAAGTAACTGATAACACAAGAATATGATGAACGTTAGGTCAAGATCTATGAAAGAGACGCATGTGGTACCTACCCATAAGGAGAACTTTCTCTGTGAAGTTTTGACAAGACACAGTGGCTCATGGTGCCAACTTCCAGAGCACAATTCCTCTGCCATTTTTCCTAACTCTGCTACTCATCCCAAACTTTGTCTGCACTCTCTGATGCTGCAATTTATTTTGGAGTACATATGCTTTCTCCCCATTGAAATGGTTAACTTCCTTACCAATGAAGACCTTGCTTTATCCTTTTTTTGTGTTCCTAGAAATTAGTACAGAGCCTTGTACAACACAAGTAACAGTTTACTGTTACTGCTACGAGTCTTGCTAACACTGGGAAAAAGGATGTTGGCTACAACTAGTAAATACATGCTTCTAATAAGAACTCAGAAACTTTAAGAAAAAATCATTTACAGTTATTCTTCATATTTCTAAGTTATTCCCACTTACTGGAAGTCTCAATGAGACTCCCCTCTCTCCTGAACACTGCTATATGGAACAATACTGTGATTCCTCCTGTTGAGGTTAGCAGTGTTCAGCTAATAGTCAACAAGCTTGATCCTCAAAGATCTGCAATCCCTCAAAAAAGACACAACTGCCTGTTGCATTCTAAAGCCCGACAGGTTTGCTTGCTAATATTGACTTCAAGAATGTCAGTTATTCGTAGGAAAAGGATGGGAAAGAATCATTATCAAATAGAAATATGTTTGAGAAAACAAGAATACTGTATATAGATAGCTCCAAAAAACACCAATGTAAACTTTACTTCTCGTCTATTTGAAAGAACAAATTATACTGACCTCTTTGAAAACATATCAAGAAATGTAAATGAAGGTTCACAAGTAGTCACTAAACAAAATATCTGGCTCTAATGAACTATGTTGTGATTTATGTAGAACGAAAGGAAATAAAACCTGGGACCACCTCTCAAATAAAATAAAAAATTCATATAAATTGCTAACAAATGTTCCTGAATGTTTTGACGAGGCCAAAGCTTCTGATAAAAAAAAAAATCTTTCATTCTGACATAAAATTATATCTAGTGGAATTCTTTGTGCTCCCCTTGATGAATATCTGAAATTTCTTTTTTTCTAGTTGGTGTCTACTCCACTGCACCTTGCATGGCAAGAGAGGTACTCCACACACAGTGTAAAAAGTACCAGCACCATGCCAATCACACAGTCAGAAAACTAGAGTGCCCCCAACTGCTTCCCAAGTTAATAATAAAAGTACAAATATTGGAGTGTTCTAAAAACCCAAGCTTTTCTTTTAGCTTAGAGCTTTGTAACCTGGACCCCAGAATGGGCTTCAGGGGTTGCTAAACCTGCCCCCGCAACTGAAACTGACATTTTGCATGTTTCTATGAACTTTTCAGAGGAAAGAGCCCAAAGTTTTCAGAGTCCCACTAGAGTGTCTGACATCAAGGAAGGTTCATAGTTATAGTTTAATATTCCCCTTTCATCACCTCCATCATATTTAATGGCCCACATCCATTATTATTTCACAGATCTGGAATTCCTACCTACTGACTTGAAGCAAGGGTGCAAGACTCTCTTCATTTCTGATGTCCCAACCCTCACAAAGCTCCCCTTGAGCCCTGCTTCACGGCCCCATCCCACCCAGCCTCATCCTTAAGTAGTACCAGGTGAGGACCCCGGGCCAGTCCCCCCGGCTGGCTTGGTTCTTTCTGTGACACATTCCCCCAGAAAGTGTTGCAAGCACTCTCACAGCCCTGGGAGCTGGAGTGTCAGGGCATTTAAGGCAGCTGAGTTCCCTGCCACACTCTACCTCACGCTGCTTATGGGATGCTCCTAGGCTGTAAAGTGGATTCTAACACTAATCTCTCTTTAAACTTACACAATGGTAATTAATGTTAAAATTCACAAAATGTGAGCACAATCTTAAGTGAATAAAGTAAACGTTGTTCTTCCTCCCTTTTATCATTTCAACTTTAATTTGGGACAATTTATTTGACCAACTTAACAGATAACTGAAAACATTTTTAGGAACTGAACAGAACATAGTGACCAAACAAAATTACACATCTCACACTAAATGATTCCATGTTCTTGGATCCCTTAGAAGAAATTTAAGACTAGTGAATGAATGACTAGTAATACAAATAAGAAAAAAAGTCACAGTGTTGAGTAGAAGACATTTTACTTTTTACAACCGTTTTTACAATTAACAATTCATGCTTAATATTTCCTGTTTGTGTTTCCAGTTTTCTATGAAGACTTCTTTAAAAAAAAAAACTCAACAAACAAAAACAAAACAGAAGAAAATATAACCTGTGACATTTCAAGTGATACTTCCTCCTCATCCATGACATCTGTGTTATAGGCACCTGAGTTTATTTACCTCAGGTCACACAGCTTTGGTGAATTAGTGGGCATTATTATGGAAGCCCACTGCTTCCATTCCAGGTTACAATGCTCGTGGAACAATGTCCTGAAGGTGAAAAACCTAATACTATAGTACTTGCTTATTCACATTGTTTCAGACACTGCCTGAATAACACAGCAAGTATGCTGAGCCCGTACCTGCCACTAGCCAATTAAATCTGTGTAATTGGGAGAATCTTTCTAACTTTTTCTTAAAATTGAAGTCTTCATATTCAGAAAAGATTTTGGAAAAAATAACAGCCTCTTCGGTTGTGGTGGTGCACACCTAGAATCCCAGCTACTTGGGAGGTGGAAAGGGACTGAAGCAACGTTTGAAGCCAGCCCGTGCAAAAAATTAGCAAGAACACCATCTCAATCAATAAACTGGGCATGATGGTACTCTTCTGCAATTCCAGCTACTTCGGAGGAATAGGTAGGAGGATTGTGGTCTGAGGCTGGCCCCAGGCAAAAATATAAGATCCTATTCAAGAAAAAAAATAACAGCCTGTATTTGTGATATTAAACTGTGCATGTGTGTATTAATTTATATGCCTTTAAAGCAATCAGATGCATGATGTTAAATAAAATTTATAGGAGGCCATTGGTTTGGACAGTGCTCCTGAACTAGCTCTAATAGCTCAAACCAAAATGGAGTAACTAATACTAAAGGTTCATGCGAACAAGCTAATCATTTATCTGATCTTCAAAAACATTGAGAGGGAGGGAGGAAGAGAGAGGGAGGGAGGAAGAGAGGGAGGGAGGAAGAGAGGGAGGGAGGGAAAGAGAAAGAGAGAGAGGTTTGAATCGGATTTGAGTAATATCCAAACAGAACAGTTTTAGCAGCTGGATAAAATTCCTTCTGCTTTAACCTTCAACTTTGAAAAAACCTGTGTGCTTTTTGTTTGGTTGTTTTCCTCTTCTGTCTACATAGCCACCCTCCTTGGCTCAGTTGATGTATCTTATAGAATGAGGCATTTCCCAATTCTAGTATTGCATAAAAGCTAATTAAGAGCTCTTAAACCAATTTGTTATACTTCTGTCTTTGACAATGGTAAACAAATTAGAAGGAAAAAAAAGCATTTCAGGGAGCATATATTCAAATGGGTTTTTTTTTTCCCCTTTGATGTACTTTCATCTGTATTCCATATAGAAATCCATTCTTAGGGCCTATCATTCTTCAAAGTGATGGCCTGACTCAATCAGTTGTTGTAAGGACATACATAATGACAACGGAATGGCAGCTTATATATTGGGTGCTCTTTACATATCAAGCCCTCTTCAAAGCGCTTTAGTGCATTACTCATTTAATCCTCCTATCGATCCCTTTAAGATCTAACAGGTACTATTAGTACCACCATCCTCTGGATGAAAAAAATGGAGGCACTGAGAAGTTAGTTATTTGCTCAAGGCCACAAAGCTGGCAAGTAGAAGGGCTTGAAACTGGGCAGCTCAACAGAGACTTAGTGCCTTTTGTCACTGGGCTGTATAGCCCTTTAGGCTCTTGTGGCTAATTATGGAAACTATTATTCTTGCCAGTTATTAGTTCAGGAAACCATAAGGCTACTGGGATCTACATGATGGAAGACAAATGTTGTTGGAGATGAAGAGGGGCATTAAGGGAAACACTACTTATCTTTAAGGAACATAAACACAAAAGGATATACTCTATTTTTTCCTCTGCATATTTTACTGTCTGGATGTGATATTGGAACTACAGCAGCCATTTTGCAAGCATGAGGAAAGCCTGATAAAGAGCTCCAAAGATAAGGGACCCTAAGACATGGAAAGAATCTGGTATCCATATGTTAATGTTTTCACAATGAGGCTATATTACTTGAGTAATTAGGAAAAAAAAGTAAAATTAAGATTCAAAAGACTAGATAAAAAACAGGAGGGGGGGAGGCCAAACTCAAATAACCACAGGAGGTTTTAATTACCTTAAGTCTATGTTTTAGTACATGTATGTTTGGATCCATAATCCATACAAACTCTAAAGTAAAACAATTCTGGTTTGAAGCAAATTAAATTTTTCCTCCACCAATTGCAAAGACTAACTATTTCCTTTTCCATTGCAAGTGGAGCAACTTAAACTAACAGGCCACATTTGCAGAAATATAATCAAAGTTTTACCACAGGGAGTGCTCGGCACAAGCTCACTACACTTGCAGTCACTTTCACTAAGAAATCATCGCAACTACAGGGACCACAACTTGGATTTTAATCAATTTGAATTTATGATGTACCAAATGCAAATGGATATTTAAAATCTTCAATGTGTGAACAACCTCATTTCCCACAGAAAATAGTGCAGCTCAGCATTTATTTACATAATACATAATGCAGCTGGCATTGTGCTTGGTTCTAGAGACAAAACCAAATAGGTCATGAGTCCCTATCTTTGAATAGCATCTGTCTGGTGGGGAAAATGATAAATGTACACAGAGAATTTTAAGAAAAGGAATCATAGTACAGAAGTTTGCAGTGTTATGGAAACACCAAGAAAGGACAGATAATCTAGTTAGGATCAAAGTCATGAATAAGAAAATATTATGGAAATTATAATTTACCATACAAATACAAAGAGTTTAGAAGCTACACTTGGAAAAACTGGTATCTAAAAATGTTGCAAACAAAGGACCACAAAGCTTGTGTGTCTAATTAATTTGGATAAAATTATTTAAAATACATCAGTCTGTGGCAACATACTTGGTTTATAAATCACTATCTTTCCTAAGAGTTCACTGCACTTGGAGATTTATCTTCATAAAATTCTAAATATACATTTGGTAGGGAAGACTCTAACATTCAAGACTAACATTCTAAGGCTGGCCCAACTTTTGTGAATGACAAAAGTCTTCCCAAATGCAAAGAAGGAACCATCCCTGAGCTAGAGCTCAGCAGGGCCACCCTGGGTCTACATGGCCAGTTTAGGGAATGACACAAGATAGGGTCCAAAACCCTACAGAACCAATACCCAACCAAGTCACCATGAAGAACAGTTCTGGGATGAATCATTTCATTACATGCTTGGCCAAGTGGAAAAGCAGTTTGCTGTGTGGTTGTGGTCAATGACACTATGACAATGTTTATTATGTGTTAAGTTCCACAAACATAAAGTTTATATGTCCTCTACAAGAGAAAAGCAAGGATGGTTTAGAGAATGGGGCTAATGCTACTGTACATTAGGACTGAGGAACTACAGGACAAGATACCATTGGGTCCAAATGGCTCACACAATTAAGTATGCCGTTATCTTTTAGTACAGAATCTGTTGATGTATCCTGCAGTTACCTCTTTGCTAAGGAATCTCTTAAGCAGTTAACCAACACCAGACCTGCTGGGAACAGTTTGTTCATAGAATCTACCTAACCTCCACATTATCTAATATCATGCCTTCATCTGATTAGATCTGAGAGGTCACCCAGCTTCAAGTTTACTTATTACATTTGGCTCATTTACTAGAATTAGATCCAGAATCTTCTTTGGGAGATATTTTCTCAAGTATTGCACAAGAAATCATTTTTTTTTCTGGAAAATGATCCTACTTATGAATTTTTGTCTTGCTATTATCTACTATAATATCAAAAAATAAATAAAATCCTCCATGATCAAGGCCTAGGCCTTTATCCAAGATTCTCATCTGCTCCTGTCTATTTCTTTTCCCTCAAAACTTAATAAACTCACCTGGACATCTTTACAGTGCTTTAGATATACTTATTGTCTCTGAAGGAATAAAAACATCATTTCTCTAAAAGATTCATTATTTAACACTGAGCAATCACTCCTAACTCTTTTGCCTACTTCCCTCATTCTCAGCTGGAGCCTAAAGAGAGATGAATAAATGTCCCTGTAGAAGTCGCTCTGTGAGTCAAAAGACCCTAGAGGGAAAATGGGTTTTGCCCTAAGAAATAACTAGGAGAACAATCCCTAGTGGGTAATTTTAGGCACTTGTGGTCAGAGGCAATGTGGCCTGGTGGAAGTCCTCAGTCTGAGCCACCATCACCAGTCTGCTCTACCAGCTGTGCAAAACCCTAACTTCCCATAAAATCAGCTTCACTGACCTGGTGGTAGATCATGGTTTTGAAAATTCCACTTTAACTGGAAATTTTTCTAAAATGGTTCTGTAGTTCTGGTTTGCTGACAACCAAAATGTCCAAATTTGGCAAGAAACCCTGTCGCCCAGCTGCCTCTGATTTATTGTCCCTGGGCACAGTCTCCAGCTTGGCTGCTGGGCTTCCCAGCCAGCATGGCCATTGCCTCCATGGGATGTGGCATGGTGGGAAGCAGTGTGGAGAAGGAAGGAGATCTGGGGCCAGTTCTGCTTCTGTCACTAATGAGAATACCCTTAAACTTCCAGGCCTTGGCTTTTGCATCTCTAACACCCTTTTAGCTCTAGTCAGTTATTCCACCAGCAGTTACCGAACACCATCTGTGTAACAAGGGATGTAAGTACAAACCCCACTCTCAGGGATTTCATAGTCCAACAATTCTCTGATCCTATACACAGCCAACTTGCCATCTTTTATGCTAAGAAAAGAAATGCAGCTGATAAATCCAAATTCTAACATCTCTTTGGCCAACTTTTTAAAAACTTCTTTTCCACCAACTTCTATACAAGCCAATAGGTAGAACAAATGAAAGGTCATCATTTCTAGCTTTCTTCCTTGTCCCACTTCCTTATCCATTTAAAAATTAAGTAAAAGAGGACAAAATGGGAGAAACACGAAACTTGAATAAGTCAATAATTAGGTAGTCACTGGAACAAGAAAAAGATGTCCAAATTGATGCCGGAAGAAAAACACACTTTTTTGTAAAACCAGCTAAAATGTTTGATTATTCCACATGTGAAGATGTCACAGTGAAAAATGGTTAATGAATGATCCACAAGATAATGACAATCTTTGTGACATGATGACATTATAGAATCTTCTAAGAATCATAGTGATGAGTCACTATCATGGTGATATCAATAGTTATGGATTGATATCTGCCAACTCTTGAAAAGCCTACTCAAAACTCACCATCACCATCTCCTCACTTGAGGACACTAGACCTGATTGGTGTCTTTCTGTATGCCCATTAATTAGCTGTTCAGATCTCCAAAGAATACAGCTGGTCCAAGGATTCTCTTGCATTATTCATACATTGTGTGGCACTTCTTTTCTACAGCAGACTCTAAATCTTTGCAAAGCAGGAGCTTATCCAGGCCAGTGGTGAATACACACTCATTACTATTTTGTATCTCCCTTGGCTTCATGCCTTCCAAAGTCTCTTAAACTAAGACAGAATCCCATACATTTCAATTCGCAAAGATGGAATTTGCCATTTAGCACCAGAATCACATATATCCATAGGGGAAAAGTGCTTGCTTTTTCCATGGAAAATGAGAAAACATGATTATATGAGAGCAATAAATAGTTGTATACAAGAGAAAAAGTAGATTTTAGGGAGAGAGTCTAAATATCAATGGAATGGGAATGTCATAGAAAATTTAGAAGTGATTTTTTAAGAAAAAAAAAAAACCTAGGTCCTAATTTCCCATGATAGAAACAATCAGTTGAGTGACTTGTATCAAATCATTTATCCAGGAATATAAAAAAAAAAAGATGCTGGTATTCACTCTACACAAAAATCAAGGAAGCTACCATTAAAATAACTGTGAAGTTCTGAGAAAAACGAAGTTCATGTAATTCTAATTATTATGATAGAGCAAGGTAGTATCACCACTGGGTTCATGAGGACCTGCTGGTCGGGGCATGGATTGGGGGGCTGAGCTAGGTCCTCAGTTTCATGATGCATAAGACATAGCTCTTTGCTCACAATTTATATTCCAGTACCAAGTTCAGCAAAGGCTTTCTCAGAACAAATCCAATCCAGTACACCATGTCTGCTACGTAAAAATACAGGGGCTTTAAATGTGCTTATTAGTGTATACTCTTAAGAAAAAAGAAGTTATTATTGTAAGAAATTCAAGACAATAGCCTGCAGGTTTGAGTTACAAACCTTGGTTACACGCTTTCAGGAACAAAGAGCCAAGAAGCTTTTCTTTATTTCTCTTCGTTAGAAGCTGGGAAAACTGTGAAGTGAAGTGTCTGGTCCAAAAATGTTATTCTTTTGGCTTTGCTTAGTTTTGCAAAAACAAAGAATTTCAAATAAACTACATTATCTTTTTGAGTTCACTTAACCCTCTGAATGTTCTCCCAGTTTGTCAATCATTTCAAGTTTGCATTTTAGTTAAAAACTCTCACCCCTTATTAATTTTTCTACTATTTCCCATTTAATTCGGTAATGACATTCCTTCTGTTTATAACGAAATAGGATCTTTATAACTAGCCAAATAAAAATTGATATAGACTGTAAAAATGGATGGAAAAGTACAATCCAAGACTTTATCCAAAAAAATTCAGAATACCTGCATATACTGTATGTACTAATGGGCCTCTTAGCTAAGGGAGTAAAAAACACAAATTAGTTTTCACATCCTAGATAAGGGCAGTCAATCTTTTATCACATTCCACTTGGTACAGATAAAATTCTCATCCATTCCATATTATGGTAGTTTTGAAAATGATGCATTCCCCAGTCCCTCTATGCTATCTTAGATTCCATCTATGAATCTATGGATGGGGTGAAAAGCCATGCTGATACTACTTATCAATACACAGTCAATCCAGTCTACTGTGACAGTGGTTATTAATACAACCACCACAAAAACACATGGCTTCTCAAAAAAGTATGGTGCAAATATTGTGTATACATGTATGAAAATGTAAAAATGGTGCCTGTTGAAACTATTCCAGGAATGGGGGTAGAGGGATAAATGAGAATGGTGGAGGAAGTGAATTCAAATATGATATATTTGATACATTTTAAGAACTTTTATAAATGCCACAATGTACTCCCAGCACAACAATAAATAAATTCATTAATAGATAAAGAGTGGTCTCTGGATGCAGATCAGAAATTAAGAACTCAAGTGTTAATCACTTTGTAATGGGGTCAGCCTTCATTGTAAATTACAAAATGAATGTATTAACAGTTTTCAGAATACTGAAAAATATTTGGACTTGAGACAACTTGATTCAACTCATTATGTCCATTAATGCTAACAGCCTTTCCCCTTCCTTTATCTACCCACTTTATGTACTCCCTGACCTCCATTTCATCTTCTTACTCCCACTATTTTCTATCATATCAGAGTGCATCTTCCTTTGTTACATTTTCCTTTAAAAATGAGTAATGAACAGGTAGATCACAGAGCATTTAACTGAGGTTTCACAATTATCAGCAAAGTGACAGACAAAATCTTCTTCAAGGTAACCATGCATTCTTCTGCTAGGAGTTAAGACAACTTAGGGAGTTATTACAAATTCAGAGTTCAGGCTCAAGACTGGGTTGATTATCTATCACTTGCTTCTTCCCCATTAATAGAAACTGTTTCATTTTCTCTTCACCATTGTTTCATCTAGATACTCTGACTGCTAGAATCTTAGAATTTCTGCACATCACAAGATTCACCTCATTTATTATTTTTCAGCACAAGAAATGTCTTCTTATTCACTGCTGACTCTAGTAGTAATTTAATTACTACCATCTACGGGTATTATGCATTTGCATATAAACAAAAGAACCCCCACCCTGAAGTCTAGCTTAATATAGTAAACAGATTAACTTCAACATGTCCTAGATTTTATTTATTGATTGAATTGCCTAAATACTGGAAAATAGAGCAAGTTTCTCAGCAGCTAGGAGTTAAGATCTATAAGAGATGAGTAGGTTTGGGTTTGAGAGCAACACTTGGTTTTAGACATGGTGAATTTAGTCTAGGATGTAATTTTCACTATGATTAAAAGACCGGACTAATCATGACAGTGATTTGGAATAGGGAACTTGCTATATCAAAAAAGTCACAGCTATTGCTCTGTGTCAACAGAAGTCAGAAATCTCAAAATGGCTTAAGATTACATTAAATTCCTATGAACATGGTGATATAACTTGATGCAAATTAGATGTCATCCCTGTGACCTATAACTCAAAAAGAAATCTATAAAATGACTACAGTCACTACAATAAAGGATCAATATTTTAAACAATGACAAATAGTCATGCTTTAAAAAGAGAAGTGGGAATGAAGGGAAAATACTGAATTCTGCATGAACAATGTGGCATTCTAAGCTACTACTCAACAAGAACTTTTATATATGTAGGAAAATTCTATGATAAATCCTAATTCAGGACAGTAGCCTACACATTATATCAACAGAGGAATTAAAAGGCAATTACAATAGTGCAGGTGGGGTGGCCCATTTGCTCCACAGCACAGATGGATTATTCATTAAAGAGGGCATGGGAGAGAAAAGGCCACACAATTAGGTTCAAGAAATATACAGATGAAATAGTATGCTCATTTGTTTAAACTAGGAATAGGAAAGCACAAATGAAGTTAATGATCTTGTCCAGTCCTGTAGAAATTACAAAGGAAATATAACACAGGGCCTATAATGACTTTTAAGTAGAGCAGGAAGGTGATATAAACAAAGGAGAAAGCATACCACTCTGACTCTAGTAAACAAACTAAAATGAAAGGAGGTGTTTTGCTGACTTAAGTAATTAGGTAAGCAGACAATCTACAGATACTATATGGAATGCTTCTAGAAAACCATCTAATCAGAATCAAGCAGGAGGCATACAGCAAATGTCTTTAAAGACATCTTCAATCACAGCCTCTACTCTCACTGAAAAAGTAACCCCTATTCTCTTAAGAATCATCATCCCTTGAATGGTTGTCATTCAACGGTTGTTATAACGAGGAGTTTGATTGTTATAGTAGAAGTGAGTGAGTATGTGGGGAGGAGGGGCTTATAAGGGATAAGGGTCTTGATACCTGGGAAGCTGTACGAGAGTTGTTTTTAACCTTAACCTCTGCTAGCACAGCCCACCCATGCTCTCCACTGAGGCAGGTCACCTGACAGGTCCACATTCAGGACACGTTGCCTGGGTCAAGTTTGTGCCCACTGGGCTTCCCCTTGGTCTCTAATTATATTTGATCAGCATTTGGCATTGTCTCATTTCTTCCTGGTTATGAAATTACTCTTTAACTGCCATTTATCCTTCTATTTCTTTTTAGTACTTTTGTGACTTTTAGGAAACTAACACATGATGCCATATCTTACTCTCATTATGTAATCAACTAGTGCGTTCAATTAGTGTGTTTCACGATTACTCCATTTAGTAATGGAGTAATGTTGGAAACAACCTAAATGTCTGAAAATGGATGAATAAAGAAAATGTGATGTGCATACACATTACCTCCCTCCCCCCCACACACACACTGGAATATTATTCAACTTTAAAAAAAAAAAAGAAGGAAGTCCATCCATTTGCAATAGTGTGGATGAAACTGGAAGACATTATGCTAAGTGAAACAAGCCAGACACTGAAAGACAGATACAGATACATACACATGGAATCTAAAAACAGAGTAAAATGGTGGGTGCCAAGGGCTAGCAGGAGGGAGAAATGGGGAAATGTTAGTCAAGGGTACAAAGGTTTAGTTATATGAAATGAATAAGGTCTGAAGATTTAGGTACAGACAATGGCTGCAGTTAATAATGCTGTATTGTATACTTGAAATTTGCTAAGAAAAGCTGAGCATGTTGTACACACCTGCAATCCCAGCACTCAGGAGGCTGAAACAGGAGGATTCCGAGTTTGAAGTCAACCTGAGCTACATAAAGAGAGTTCTAGGCAAATGAAGAGAAGGGAAGTGAAGGAAGGAGGAAAGAAGAAAGAAAGAAATTTGCTAAAAGATGATCTTAAGTGTTCTCACAACATATAAAAAATCTTAACTGTGAGGTGATAGATATGTTAAATAGCTTATTGAAATAATCCCTTAAAAACATATACACATACTAAAATACCATGTTGAAACTTTAATATTTACTATTTTTAGATGTCAAGTATACCTCATAAAAGCTGAAAGAAAAAGACTGCCATTATTCCTAATTAAATGATCTTCCTTAATATATGTCAACTTGATTTACTTTTACAGTTTATGCAATAAAGTAAGAAATGAAGTCATTATTGTCATGGCCAGAGAGGGTGATTTTTAGGTCACTAGTCCAGTCAACAGTGAGCAGGATGGCAAGAATATATTAATAGTGATAGTGACTAACATTCATTGAACATTTTTAATGTGCTATGCACTATGCAAAGTACTTTATGCATAGCAACTAGATTAATCCTCACCACAACCTATAAGTCTACAGATGAGAAAACTGAAGGACAGACAGTAAAGAACAAGAACACACAGAAAGTGAAAATCAGGATTCAAATTCAGACAGGTCTTAAAAAGGGATTCATAACTGAAAACTAATCATTTTGGATAGAATAAAAATGTCATGGAATTAACATTTGTGGAGGGTTTATTTTATCTTTTAGGTACAAAACACATTAAGAGAAGGCAGGATCCTTCACTTTATTTATGGAAGTACATTGGGCACAATAACATTCCTATTCTCCCAGCTGTTCCTCTAAAAGTGCACAAGTCACAGAGGCTTCCCCACCCCACCTCACGCCACTCCACCTCAGGGAGAGAATCACATTGGGGAGGGTTTTCATAATGATCATACAATGATATGCCTCCTGGAAACATTAATGGAAAACATCTCAATAAAGA
Source organism: Castor canadensis (assembly GCF_047511655.1). Taxonomy (NCBI): domain Eukaryota; kingdom Metazoa; phylum Chordata; class Mammalia; order Rodentia; family Castoridae; genus Castor; species Castor canadensis. The sequence continues at coordinate 95,732,209 of NC_133387.1, forward strand.
AGAAACAATGAAATTTATTTTTTTCCACCAGATTTGTGCTTTCTGGCACTAAATACATGATGTCTGAAGCAGAATTACATGAGTAACCACAGGTCCCATCTCTATATCGAGTTGCCACTAAACAACTGGAAGCCACACAGAAACTTTGGTTTTTATACAAGAACTGAAAAAAACTATAAAAGAACATCATAATTAGCAAATTGTAAAGTCTGGTTAACTGGCACATGCCAGGAGTGACACCTGGGGTAGTAAGGAAAGCAAAAAATAGATGAAGAATGAGTTTCTAAGCTCAGTTTTCTCATCTGTAAAGTGTGAGTAATAAAGGCTATATAATGGACTCATTATAAGAATTTGATAAAATTAAGCAAAATTTGGTTATTGTGCTTTCTAATATCAAATGTAAATTAAATATACAATAAAAAAACTGAGAATGAAATCACTAGCATTCCACATTTATAACCTGTGTGAGAAAACACCAATGTAATCTCCTATTTTTAATATGGAAAAAATTGTCAAACAGATGTTATTATTTTGCAATTGGATTATCTAAATGGAAGTCTTTAAAAATTCTGAGGAAAAATTATGGTTCAAAGAAAATTATTCCTCACACCTCCCAAAGAATCATCTATGTAACTATGAAGAAGTTTTTCAATTTCATGTCCATTTCATATTTATCATTCTCATTCCATGTACTTTGAAGAAAGCAGGTAAATCATCATCATCATCATCATCATCATTATTATTGTTATTATTATTTAACAGAAGAGGAAGCCTAATCTGGGGATAAAATGGAAAAGGAGAGAATAAATCTCAAAACTTCTGGTCCATATTCCTTACTGTTTTACATTATCCCCATCACTAAGAAATAATTCCCTTATTTTCTTGAGGATACTTGTTGATTTAGTTTGACCTAGATTTTCTGATAATGATAGCTACCTGTACATCATCTTATCAAGTATTTTGACCTTTTAAACGATCCTATTAGCCAAAGCATTTGCCAAATTTATGACTTCTATGAAACATGTCACAAATTTGAATATATTAAAAATGGAGTGACTTTAATTTAACAAAACAACAAGAACTGTCACTTAAAAGCATAACATACATTTAAAGATTAGTAATCTAAAAATAGCATGTACAAGATTTGTCAACTTCACTGAAAAAACAAGCAACATAATCTAGAAAAACACATTATGTAAAAGTTTTCATATACCCACATATAACATAAATGTCAACTCACAGAATTTCAGAGGGCTAGGTTTATAGATCAAATTTTAGGGTTTTTTTTTATGATATTAGGGATCAAACCCTGGGCCTTGGAGATGCTAAGCAAGTGCTCCACCCACGAGCCACCTCCATAGCCCCCAAATTTAAAATTTTGAACTTAAATCTTTCTGTAAATTAATTGGCATCTTTCATTGGTAATATTTCATGGTTCTCCTATAAATTAGGCTTTTCTACATTGGTACACAGAATAACTTAAAAGCCTAAAATGCTTTAAAAACATTTTAACTTTGTTTATATCTGGTTGTAATAGTCCTATTGTACTAACTGAAGCTTGTTCCAGCATAGAGGAATTTGATTAACTTTATTTCAAACAAAAATAAGAGCTTTAGGGCAGTGGTAAAAGTATGTCATGGCCCACAGAGATACTGTATAAGTTCAGTTTAGAAACACAGAATTTCTAGAATTAAAAAGCATTATTGTAACATGGAAATTCTTTGGAATCCATTTCTTCCCCTGATCTGAACAACAGCTCATGCAGCCTATGAGGTGGGAAGAAATGGGCTACATTTTCTAGTCTTAAGAAAGTTTTATGGAAACTCTATGAAACCTAAGAGAGTAAGGAGCAATTAGCAGTAAATTATACCTAAAGAACTTAATTGAACTGAGCAATGAAGCACACACAGGCAAGTATTTTTTGCTTTCACAAAGTTTCTAACTAGAAGTGGAACTACAGAGCAAGGTGCAGGCATCCCCATGTTGGGCAGCAAATGCACCAACTCTCTTTGCTATTTCATTTCTGAACACATAATGGTAGCATAATCTGTTGCAAAGGGAAAAATCTAAGCAATTGCAAGCTTATGTTTTGGTCTACATGATGTCAAGCAACCAGTTTGGTTTTGTCGATTAACTGATCACTGATCAGCTAAACAATGTAACCTCAATCCTCTGGCCAGTGTCACACCAGGAAAACCTGGGCACACTACTCCCTTTAAGAAATCTTGGGAGCCTTGAAGTGGCAAGTGCCTGTAATCCCAGCTACTCAGGAGGCGGAGGTAGGAAGATCCTGATGCAAGGCCAGCCTAAGCAAATTTAGAGAACCTGAAAAAAATAATAATTAAGAAAATAAAAAGCAAAAGGACTGAAGTGTGGCTCAAGTGGTACTGCACTTGCCTGGCAAACGCAAGGCTCTGAGTTCAATATCCAGTACCCCCGCACACCCCATGCACACACACAAACCATGAAAGAAATCTTGGGAAATCCTAACAAACTACAAATCCACTACTCTTTACCCAGGCTCTCCAGGTCTCCTTATTTTTGCCTATCACACACAAGCCCATACCCTTCTATCACCATTTATTTAATCCTGGCTTGTCCCTACAGTCTGAAGTCTTAAAGGTTAAAATGATTTTGTAGTTGAATACTTACTTGGACTTTCTTTAAAATTTCCTAATAAAGAACATTTTAAAGTAAGTGGACAGAGCCTGGACTTCCTGAGTGTTTCTTGAACCAAACCCAGAAAAGAGCAATGCTACTGTGTAAGAAGAGCTGCCCATTTAATATGTGTCCCTTCGCTCTTCATGGAGAAGCTCATTCTGACTTTTCTGAGTAATATCTTTCATTTGTGTGCCACAGGTTTTGAAGAACCCACGCAGAATCTTTAAATGTTTTTCCTGAGTATGTGCCTAAGCACAGATTTTTTTAAAAAGTTAATCTGAAAGCAAGCAGAAGCTCATCACCACTTTTTTGTCAGTGTCAGAAAGAATGTGAACAGTTTCAAGTTGAACTACTGAATTTTCCAAGTCAATCTACTGTAATAATTTTTACTGTCAGCCCATAGTATTTTCAGATAAGGGTAGCCAGCTATGGGAGAATATTTCTCACAGCTAATATTTGTGGCAACCTAGTGCTAAATTTACTATGTGCCATCTTCCAGCACCAAGCTTCAATAGGACTTTGCTTATATGGCTTCATTTCCACACTGACATGATATTTCTCAGCAAAAACCTTTATAGAGTTCCTTAATCAAGAAATGATTGCAAGAAAATCCTAAATGACTTTAAATGCAATTGTAAAACATAAAAGACAATTACAACCAAAGATCCAAATTGGGAATATTTTATATATTTGATAGATTGAAGACAGTTCACAATAGGAGAAGGTACACAGCCAAGTATTATCCCAATAAAATGTCCTCATGTGATCAAACTAAAGATTTTCAAATTTTTATTTATATTATTTACAATTAACCTAGCATACCTACCTCTAAGGAAAAAATTATGTTTTCATGTCCGAATACCCTAAACATAAAAAACAGAGAAATTAAAATGGCTTTTGATATGGAAAGAATTAGCTCTAACAGCACTTAGAAAATATTTATGTTCTATTATTGCCCATTCATTCAATAAATTTATATATGGAAGAGACAGCATCAGGTGCTAGGGATATTCCTATGAACCAGACAAATTTGCTTCCTGCACTCATGAAGGTTCCTGTCAGTATGGAGAATTTACTACCAATTCAGTTCAACAAGTATTTATTAAGAATCTGTAATAAACAAGCACTGTGTTGACTTATTTGAGGATAGGAAAAAGCTAACACAGGATCCCTGTCTCCCTTTCTGTTTTTGGAAATAAAGTTTACATAAATGAAGTACTTAGAAAACAACACAAACTGTTGGTTGCTCAAAATAAAAAACCACCGAATTCGCACACTATTTCTCAGTCTAACTGGTAATGAGATAGGCTGTGTGATGTTACAAGAGAAGAGAGCAACCTAAAAGACTATCTTTTTAGGCAAACCTTCAAAACTCCAGCAACATGGCAAGGAAGAAAAAAATTATCTTTCTATATCATGGGAACATTTTCAAATGCATATCTCTATTTTTCCCCTATTCAGAACAAATAAATTATTTATTACCTCCTTAACTAAATCAAGGGCTATTGAGCACACAGTATAAGTTTTGGTTTGATTTTCTTTTGTTTTGTTTAAGTCATGTAGCAAGTACATAACTGTGTCTGAACATTTAAATTGGCATTTGCTGAATTCAGGGGATAGCTAGCTAATTGTTTTAGAGCAGAAGAGTAGAAATTAAAAGCAAAGAATCTTTTTTCACAGTCTTACAAACTCTCCTCAGAGGAACATGGGAATTAATCCAAAGACTTTTTTAAAGCAGTTTCAGGAACAAAATGGTAGATATGTTAAAGAATAATTTTATTTTTAATAGCAAAATCAAAGCATCTAGGAAAGTATATTTCCAAATCAAGTATTTTGATTTAGATAACAGACATAAAGTTAGAAATAATTTTTAAAAAATTGTTCCACTTCTGTGGAAAACAGTTTGGCTATTTCTCAAAAAGTTAAACAGAGCTGTCATACGACCTTACAACACTGCTCCAAGACATATGTCCAAAATAACTGAAAATGGGTACTCAGATACATGCACATACATGTTCATAGCACCACTATTCACCAAAAGGCAAAAGGTGAAAGCAGCCTAAATATCTGTCAATGGATGAATTAAGCAAAATGTGGAAATGTCACACAATGGGACATTATTCAGCCTCAAAACTGACAAAGTATTCATACATGCTACAAAGTGAATGAACCTCCTGCACATTATGTTAAGTAGAAGAAATCAAACACAAAGGTCATATATTGTATAATAACATTTATATGAAATATATAGAACAGACAAATCTATGAAGACAGGACACAGATAGGTGGTTGTCAGGATCTGAGAGAAAAGTTTTACTTTAAAAGGATGGAAATGTTTGGAACTAGACAAACGTGGTGATCACACAACACTGTAGAATATACTAAAATGCCAATGCATTCTTCACTTCAAAATGGTTAATTTTATATTATATGAATTTTACTTCAATAAATCAATTTTTAAATGTTATATGACCAAAAGTTGTAATGACACCTAGGACAGTGATGTTCACAAAAATGCAGGTATTAGCCAGGCGCTGGTGGCTCACACCTGTAGTTCTAGCTACTTGGGAGACTAAAATAGGGAGGATCACGGTTCCAGACCACTTGTGGCAAAAAAGTTCACATGACCCCATCTCACCCAATGGCTGAGTGTGGTGGTTCGCATTCATCATCCCAGCTACCTGAAAGGCTGAGATCAGAAGGACTGCAGCCAACCCCAGGACAGGAGAAAAGAAAAAGATACTGACAACTCTAAGTTTAAAAGTGATCCCAAACAGACCCTGAATATGAAAAAATTTTAAGGGCTGGTGGAGTGTTAAGGGTGCCTGCCTAGCAAGTGTGAGGCCCTGAGTTCAAAGTCCAGGACCATCAAAAAAAAAAAAAAAACCTTGAAATTTTTGTTTTGTTTGTATGTTTTCATTACATGTATTTTCAGTGCTTAAGGAGATCTCTTAGTACAAAAATAAATATTTAAATTATAAGAAAAAAAACTTGTCTTAAAACAAAAAATTATATTTACTTATTCCTGAGATGTTTTAAAAATCAACGATGTGCCAGGTACCATTGGTTCACACCTATAATCCTAGCTACTTGAGAGGCTGAGATTGGGAGGCTCATGTTTGAGGCTAGCCCAGGCAAATAATTCTTGAGACTCCATCTCCAAAATAACCAGAGAAAAATGGATTGGAGGTGTGAGCTCCTGCTTGTCAAGCTCAAAGCTCTGAGTTCAAATCCCAGTCCTCCCCTCAAAAAAAATCAATGATGCCACATAAAGAGAAAATCTTGACAGTTTATACAGATCAATCATGGGTATAGAAGACAATTTTTGAAATAAACAAACCAGTTACAGACAAAAGTAAAAAAATTTTCTAGAAATCATTATGAATTAAAACATTTAGAAGAATTTAAACTTTAAATTTCTATGACGTGAACATTGATTAATTAAAGACTATACAATAAACTCAATCCCAGTAAAACTCTGCCAGCAAAGTTCACCATTACACAGATTTTTACACACTTCAGATCATCTGTCTATAAACAAGGCATAACTAAGTGCCTTTCAGCTGTAAGGACGTTATCGAATAAAAACAAATAAAATCCTGTCTGATAAAAGTGTTCAATAACAAGGTTCCCTTAAAGCAACAGTAGCTGCAAACACCATCAGCATGTTATAAAAGAAAGATATTTCAGAAATCACATTATTACAGATTGCACTTAGCTTATAAGATGCCACTTTCAAATATTACTACTATTGGAGTAAATGTGAATGTCCCACATAAACTCAACTACAGAAAAATCATTTTTTAAAAGTACATTTATTTATATGACAAAGACTAAGACTTAAAAATAAAGCAAGTTTAGGTTTTGGGGTTTTAAAAAACTAAGTGCCGATAAGCTCACTTAATGCACATCTAATACTGCTCTTTAATGAAAGGAACTGCGGCTCTTTGGAAAACCGGCTGAGGCAAGAAATACACAAGATGACCTCAAAGCACCTGTTACTGCCAAAAAGCAAGGAAGTGTCAAAACCAAAACACAAGCATTTCAGTACTTTCACTGCCTTGAGTGGGATAGTCTAGAGTATCTGCTGTCTGTTTGCAGACAGGCCAGTTTTTCTAAAGCCTTTTAATTTCCCCATCTAGAGCAGAGTTTCTCAACACTTCGGACATTTTGGGCCTGACTGTCCTGTGCATTGGAGGAAATTTTGCAGCAGCCCTGGCCTCACCCACCATCTTCTCCCTCTTCCCCAGTTGTGATGATGAAAAATGTCTTCAGATACTGTTGTATGTCTTGGAGTGAAGGTCCTAAACTACCTACTCCCAATTCAGAACCATTTTTCCAGAGAAACTTCCAAAATAAGGGAAAGGACTTGGTTTTGTCTTCCTGTTCATCTCTTCTCTTTTCCCTCAACAATCAACAAGACCCTCTTAATAGCTATTTTAACACTGTTCTCCTGACCCAACTTCATTATTTCCATTGTGCTAATGAGCAAGAAGAGCTGCAGTGTATGACACACTTCACAAAAGCTGTCTTTCAAGGATACTGGGTTGAAAAGCAATTTAATTAAAGACAGGGACAGTGGCCTGCCAGTTAAACAGAGAAGCACGAAATGAGGGTGCTACAGTGCCTAGAATCCATCTCCCTGCTGCAAGTGAAAAAGCTCACTGAGCCAGAGTCCTGAAAGAACTGCCATTGTGTATTGGGTTATGAACGTGAGAAATGGTCACCTGTTTCAGTGAATCACTCTCCTGTAACATTTGAAAGGAAGTGCAAGTAGCTGCCCCCTGGGGAAACACCTGTGTAGGAACAAGGACATTTGATTAACAGAGACCAGCTTCTTTACAGCCTGTGCCAAATTGAGCATCACTCACTTGGCTTCTGCCATAACTTGATTCTAATCCTGTGTTCTAGACAATGAGCTCCAATCTTCAGTTTCTTTATTTTAGCTAAAAGCTGAGAGGTATTTTCCACAAAGAAATGGGCACAGAACCATCAATATAAACACTCTGAAAGATGGTAAGGTAATTCCAAGAATTATTAAACCGGACTAGAACGTGAAGTGCAAGTCTAATTCTATATACTGATATCATCTCTCAAGGAAGAATCTTATGGATAAATGAACAAATAGCTACACTGAACCATGTTCCAAGGGCCATGTTCTTAAAATAGTAAAAGAAACCAGTTCTCTCTTTTTACTATTTTTTCTCATCCACAGAAATCATCTTCAAACATGTGTTCCCTTCACCTTTTCCTCAGCTGAATTTTACATTTCTTCTTTGGTAAAGAGAGACACAGTTTAGCCAAGAGATTCTCTGGAATGAGTACTCCTCAAAACAACAACAATGAAAACAGTTCAGGTTTATCCAGGCCAGACAATTGTCTCTTTTACAAGCATACCTGAAACCTCCATTTAGATTGACTTGCACTGGCCTCACAACAGAACTAGCTAAGTCAGAGCAAAAGAGAAGAAATGGAAAGCCTGGACTCCTTTTCTCTCATTCTGCCACTGGCTGTGTTATTTTGACATGTCACTTAACCTCTATGGACTTTTACTGATCTATAAATGGCAACTATTTGGCAAACAATAGGGGAATTTATGGAAAGGACATTTAAGAGCATTGACTAAAAGTCATTAAATAAAATTAAATCATATCTCTAAATAGAGATATTGGGGTCTTTAACACTCCTTTCAGGCACAATTTTACTACATTTTTCCAGAGATAAATACTTCAGGCTTCCAGACAAATTAATGTGAAGTTCAAAATTACCAATTAGCTATGGAAAATGCAAAAGACTGTTTACCCTCAGATACATGCTTTCTGTGAATTCAGTGAAACATTTTAAGCACAAAAAATTCTATCTTATTTCATCAACAAATTTCAGAAGGCGTCTGATCTTTAAATGTACGGGAATGAATATGGCGACATCTCTCATGGAGTAACTGTCATGGAAGTGTTTCCTAAAACATAATGTCAGCCAAGCCTTTTTCTTTGGCTCCCATAAAGTCTTAAAATCTTGCCTGATGGCCCTGACACTAGCCCATCGGTTTCTCAAAGTATATCAATATTAAAAGACTAGTTTTGTGGAGGCAAAGCTTTGCATCAGCATAAGCTAATTTGTTTTATTCTAGACATTCCTCTTGTACCTGAGGAAACTATGTGGCCTCTTTCCACTAATGCTCAGTATTATAAAGCTAATTGCTTCTGTGATTCATTAATCAGTGTGCCCTGCATTTTCCAGAAAGATGATCCTCTCTATAAACAATGTCTGAAGAGTTTCACAGAAGCCATGGAAGAGAGCAAAAGGAAAAAATCCTAATCTCTCTCCCAAAGCACTGGCTTTAGAATAGTCTGGAGTGCACGGATGGCTCCCTGGTAGGAGGTGCAAACACATTCTCTTCCCTGCACCATGGAAACAAGAGTCTTAGGCCTACTCACTGCTCATCCCACTTAATTAAGAGCATGACTGTTTATTCTACAGACATACTCTATTTAGGAAATCTATCTTGTAATCAGAATCAGTTAGAAAAAGTTAACCAGTAATCCTTCTATTTAGGGCTTTTCTGTCTGTTCTATTTTAAATTGTAAACTTTTTGGAGCTTACATTTTCCCACTTTTTAATCAAAGCTCTACCTGACACTCCACCAGGAGATATGAGACATTATTAAGTAGAATCCAACATTTATGCTTTTGTCACCCATGATGGCAAACCTAAACATTCCACTTTATCTGGAAGAGCTATTTATTTACCCATATCCAAGATACAGAAAACAAATACTTCAGGGAAGAAAGGAAAAAAACAAACAAACAAATAAAAAAACCAAGGGAAATTGTGGTTTGGATTCAGATTTTGTTTTTTAAACTCAAAAACAAAGAACCATCAAACCTACCTAGAACATAGTAAAACAGTCTTCTAATTACCATATACCATACATATCAGAATAATCTAGATTAGTACAGATACAAGTTTAAGAGGAAAGACTCCGAAACAAAGAAACCATCTAATTTATCATGTATCATTCCTGCATTCATAATTACAGTGACACAACTGAATTTTGTAAATAGTACTTTTTAAGTTAAATGCATATTTTCCTTTGATATGAAATAAACTTCAGTGCCTATGTTCAAATTGAAGCCTATGGAAAATGTAAAAATTACAGGATTTCAAATTAGCACTTTAAAGATTTACTACTCCCAATCACTCCAAGATACCTTATCCCTGTGTATTACAATGAAAGATATTTGCTATATCTCTGATTTAAAAAAATATTGTTTTCCAAAGTATGAGAGAGAGAGAGAAAAAAGTTTCATCCATCACTTGCTTCTGCTTTGATGGTAAGTTTTTCCCCAGTACAATAATTTCATTATCCCTACATATTCCAAATATTTCTGAAATTGTTATTATATATAAATGGCAGACATGTTGACTTGGTACTAATTAAATAAACAATTTCCTCTTTTTAAAATATTGTAGCAAAATATGTAGACCCAAATAAGCAACCATTTGTGATTAACAGCTCTGTTAAAATAGAACACAAAAGAGGCCAACACAGATTTTGTTCACAATACTCTGTGGCTTTAATCGCAGGTTGTTTGGAGCACCAATTCAGACAAGGACAAGAAAGAAAGGGGGGAGGGGGAGAGGGGGAGAGGGGGAGAGAGAGAGAGAGAGAGAGAGAGAGAGAGAGAGAGAAACCCCTCAAGCCCCTAATCATCTCAATGCATGGGGGTGCTTTCATGATGGTTTTCAACAATCTCTAATGCCATGGTAGCCTATCAATTATTGCTCTAAGGATCATTTTGGCAAAATATAGCCTAGGAAAAAGAAGATTAATGAGATAGGACATGAAGGTAATACTTAAGGTAGAAAAAAAATTTTTTTAAATAGTGGGGATAACTTGACAAGAATTTCTTTCCGGTTTAACAAACCGACTTTTTTTAAGGTATGGTTAGATTATCTGGTCAGAGGCAGATTTCACCTGGAGAAATTTATCAAGAAAATTATGGAGGGCGACAGAGGGCCAGGATCTCTCTCTGGTGTGATCAGAAATTAGAAGGCCTCCTGATAGTTGAGGCAGCTACAGAGGCTGTGCATGTGTTTTCCACATACTGTATACATGAAGAACAGGTGTCTGAGGAAGTCAAGTCACTGGCCGAGGCCCTGTAATTAGGGAGTGTCACAGCCAGGGACATTTGTGCACCTGGACACTTAAAGTCAATAAAGGCAGCTGGCATTTAGTGAATTCTTGGCTTACATCATCTCAATAAACCTGCCTAATTTGATCACCTGGATCTATTTCTCTTATCTTCCCTTTATGGAAGAAAAGTGTGCCATAGGGGAATTGCCATTTGCAGGTGGTCTTACATCCAATCAGTACTGCCCTTCCACCAGGAAGAAGAGGCTTTGCCTCCAGCCCCACGCTTCCAAAGGCCAGAGAGGGGACTTTCTCTGGCCAAACCCCTCCCCATGGGGAGAGCAATCCATAAACCCCCAACTATGTACCTTCCTCATCTAAACATGATCTGATTAGCTCAGAATTCTTTGCCTAAATTGCCCCAAGCCCACTTCCAAGTCCTCTTCCTCAAATCTTTCTGGGATGACTCTACTCTAAAATTCATATGAAATCTCAAAGAACCCAAAAGAGAGAAAGCCATCCTGAAAAAAGAAGAACAAAGTTGGAAACCTCACACTTCATGATTTCAAAACACATTACAAATCTATACTAACCAAAACAGTAATGGTACTGGCATAAAGTCAGACAAAGAGAGCAATAGAACAGAATTAAAGACACTAGAAATAAACTCATATATACATGGTGAAATGACTTTGGCAAGGGTACCAAGACTGAACGTGGAAGAAAGGATGGACTCTTCAGAAAATGGTGTTGGGGAAACTGAATATCCACATGCAAAAGAAAAAAACTGGACCCTTATCTTACACCACATACAAGGATCAACTCAAAACAAATGGAAGACTTAGACATAAGACCTAAAACTATAAAACTCCTAGAAGAAAATGTATAGGAAACACATCAGAACATTGGCCTTGGCAATGACTTCCTGGACATGACACCAAAGACACAGACAACAGAAGCAAAAATGGTCAAGAGGACTACAGCCAACCAAACAGGTTCTACACAACAAAGGAAACAACCCAGAGAGTGAAAAGATAACTCCCCAGACTGGGAGGAAAATACCTCCACATCATGTATATGATAACTCAATAACAAAAATAATAAATAACCCAATTAAAAAATGGACAAAGGATTTGAGTAGACATTTCTCCAAAGAAGAACCTAAACAGCCAGAAATCATATGAAAAGATGCTCAACATCAAAGAAATGAAAATCAAATACATGCCCATAAATCCCAGCTATTCAGGAGGTGATGCTCAGGAAGATGGTTGTTTGAGGCAAAAAATTAGTGAGACCCCCAAAATGATGTATCTACTATAACTGGGACAAATGCCATCAAAAGTCAGTATCTGCGTGATTAAAAATCACAGACAGTCTCTAACACACACACAACCCATAGCAGCTTTCTTAGATCACTAACCTAACTATTCCACAGACAGCAAGGAAATACTTAACAACTCAATGGTAAATTTCTCTAAAACACTAAATATTTCTAAGAGAAAATTAAGAAGATATTTACAGTAAAAGTCTTTTGGGAAACATATAACTAAATTTCTAACAAGCATTTAAATCAGGTCTATAATTTCTACATGCAAATGTCAGGATAATATTCAAAGTCACCTCAAGCCATGACTAGTGACAACACAGATTATTGTTAGTATGTCATTAGTACTGCAAATGCTGATGGTAGTGTGATGTGTTTTCTGAAACCCAGGACTGTCTTCTAGAGTGTGCTGCCTTGTGAGGCACCCACTGTGATTGTTTCCCTGTCACATCAATAATTAATTGGGGGTCAGCCTCTTCTTGCAATATCAGTCTGTGGCCATCTGGCCTAGAAGTGAGGGGAGAACACTGTCAACCAGGAAGAAAATGGAACATTCTGGTTTGTCTCTTCTTGCACATCTTTAGCAATCTTTGTTTTTGTATTGCTTCCTCCATGATAATGTGTAAGAAATACAGTTCTGAAAACATTTGCATGGTCTCTGGATGGATGCTTCTATGGCTTTTTGGTCTTTCATAATGTGACATGCTTCTTTGCTCATGTTACAAACTCATTGGTTTCTTTCCTGCCTATGGTTGCCCCTGCCCCAACCATTAAACCTCTTGGAAGCAGGGCTTGCCACCTTCAGCCAATCTAGGCAGAGATGAGCCAAGCAGTCAACTCAGCCTGAATCTGTTCTCCACATGTGCAGACTTTGTCCAGATACCAGCTGAAGGCCTCTGAGGGACTCAACACTAGATCCAGGCTGGGGACTAGTACGTTTCAGACCCAGGGAGTAGAAGGGCAAACACCCTTAGTCATATCACTAGTGCTGCTCATACACTGAACAGCAGGAGAGGAAGAGGCTCAACCTGGAAAATGGGATCTCATCTTTGAATGAATAAGAGGAACACATACAAGACAATGAAGAAAGTAGGAATTAAGCCCCTTTTTCATTTAATCACTTTCTGTCTTTCCCAACTTTAAATAAAGCTTAAATGAAGGCCTGAATACTCTTTGCAATAATCTCATTATCAACTATGATCATGGCCCTGAGCAAATATCCAGTCAATACCTCATGTTTACCTGGATTTACATTTGGCAAGATGACATTTATGGTACCTTACATTGTAAGGAAACATCAAACTCTTTCAAGAAAACAGATTCAATATTTAATCTTATTCTTAATTATTGTTAATTAACAATTAAAAATCAATTTATTATTTTCTATCACAATGTTAATCAAATGGTAGTACTATAGACTCAGAAGTGTCCCTCACACAGGTTACTCCAGAGGCACCTGCACACCCATGTTTATTGCGGCACTATTCACAATAGCCAAGTTATGGAAACAGCCAAGATGCCCCACCACTGACAAATGGATTAAGAAAATGTGGTATCTATACACAATGGAATTTTATGCAGCCATGAAGAAGAACGAAATGTTATCATTTGCTGGTAAATGGATGGAATTGGAGAACATCATTCTGAGTGAGGTTAGCCTGGCCCAAAAGACCAAAAATCGTATGTTCTCCCTCATACGTGGACATTAGATCAAGGGCAAACACAACAATGGGATTGGACTTTGAGCACATGATAAAAGCGAGAGCACACAAGGGAGGGGTGAGGATAGGTAAGACACTTAGAAAATTAGCTAGCATTTGTTGCCCTTAATGCAGAGAAACTAAAGCAGATACCTTAAAAGCAACTGAGGCCAACAGGAAAAGGGGACCAGGAACTAGAGAAAAGGTGAGATCAAAAAGAATTAACCTAGAAGGTAACACACATGCACAGGAAATTAATGTGAGTCAACTCCCTGTATAGCTATCCTTATCTCAACCAGCAAAAACCCTTGTTCCTTCCTATTATTGCTTATACTCTCTCTACAACAAAATTAGAAATAAGGGCAAAATAGTTTCTGCTGGGTATTGAGGGGTTGGGGGGGAGGGAGGGGGCAGAGTGGGTGGTAAGGGAGGGGGTGGGGGCAGGGGGGAGAAATGACCCAAGCCTTGTATGCACATATGAATAATAAAATTTTAAAAATAATAAAAATAAAATTAAACATAAAAAAAAAGAAGTGTCCCTCATGTTAGAAACAGAAGCACAGGAACTATTGGCACATGAAAGTTACTCTTTGCTTAACAGAACTGCATTCTCTGGTCTCCTTTATTCACAAGTATTGTGAATACATCTCTATGATAACAAGGGGCTGTAGCTGTTGCTGCTGTATTCAAGAAGTCTAGCTCTCATACAAAATTAATTTAAATTTTCACTTTTCATTCTTAATTTATTACTTGAAAGAGTGATAATAATTATACATGAATGGCCCCAAAATATATTAATACCATTTAGAGGGTATTAATAGCTTCAACAAAATGATGAATAATTTAGTAAATACAGAACATTCCAACTGTATGAGAACAATACAAATTTTTTATCCCTTGATATTTCAATCTGGTCACTGAAGCCTTTTTACCAAACTAGACATCAACAAACAAGTAGTTTGCTAAGTATACACTTAACATGTTATACCAACATTTCTAATATGAATGTAATACATACATTCCCAAAGAACTTTACAGTCTGCAAATCTAAAAATTACAGGATTGGGGCAGTCCATTCAAAATGTATATGATTCCTTAATTAGAGCAGTAACTAAAATGCTAAATTCTAATAGGAATATTAGCCTAGTTTAGTCTCTACTGGCTTTGAACCCAGTGGTCAATCAGTCAATGCTTAAAACCCTGAAAACCCAGGTTCATCCTTCCAGCTACAAGACATAGGTCCTTCTATGAATTCATTCCCAGCAGACATCACTTCTATCAAAATTAATAATCTGACCTAGAGATCTTCTTTCATATAGCCTTGTTCCTATTCTCCTTCTCCTTCCTCCCACTTCTTACTAACACAAACATACACATAATTTTTGTAAACACCAGGACAGATGCACTCTGCACTCTCAGTTTCCCCAGATAGATACACACTGTGGGAAATACAGCCATTTTGGAAGCATCTAAACCAGTCAATAATGGTCCTAAAGTAGGACTTTCTGCAAGATTTTCAATTTATCTCTTACAGTCTTCACAGATTGGTAAGCTTGGACTCTAGTTGTGAGAAAGCTTGAAGCATGTTGTAGAGGAGTACTGTACTGGGCTTCTACTCTCCATCAGTGAGGCTCCAAGGCCTGGCCTAGAGCTCCTGGGAGAAAAGGCAGTTAGCTTGACCTCCCATCATGAGATGTTCTGGGCTCTTAACATCACTAAGCCTTAACCCTGGCATAAAACCAAGCCAGCACTCATTTAATACATGTGCTCTTGGAGCCAAGACATCTGTGAGTTATAATGACAAGCAAGTACAAAGGACTGTTTACATCTCACTTTAGTGTAATGTGAACATTTCTGTGGCAAATCAAGTTTCTATAATGACTAATCCTTGCTTAAGGATTTATTGTATTTCCAATTAAAGCCTTTAGTAATGTACAACAAATTTATATGAACTGATTATGCTATTCACCACAGCAATTCCAGAAGTGTTCTGAAGACAGTAGCTAGACATGTTGAAAATAGGAGAAATTTAAAATAACCTGTATCATGTAAAATAATTCCACCATATTTGACTACTTTCAAATAACTTATTTTATTTTTAGCTCTCTAAATATAGTATTTTCCAAAAAATGACGATGAAGAAAACAGTTTTAGGCTAAAACAGAATGATCCTCCTCTCTTAAGATCTATGATGCAGAATGATTTGGATTTGAGGAAGCGCTTCTCTCAGTTCCCATCTAAAGGCAGCAGCAGAAGTGGCTATCTCTACTTGGTGGTCCTAGTGAGACACAGATGTGCAAGGTCATAAGGCTGACCCAATGCATTATACCATGAGTACCACCCTTCAAATGGAAAAGCTGAAATTTTGGTCAGGGTTGCCTTAGGGGGAAAGAAGAGGAAGGCAATTATCTTTCAAACCTGAGGAGGTAATGGCGCAGGTCATTCCAGAGGTCAGAGGACCAATTCAAACAGCTCATCAATTCAAACACCTTCTCTGGTTTTTTAAAAACACTCTACTTATAGTGAGCACAGTTGGGGCTCTTTGTTTCTATAACTCATAAACCGCTGCTGATGACTTCTTTTCTCAGCATTCTTGTTATTGTTTAAATTCATCTCAAATAAAGTCACTTTTACAAAGTTATAATCCATGGTCACACAAAAAGGGGTCTGGTGTAACATGTGACTGCTTTTGGCTTGATTATAGGTTCATGCTAACAGGACTTTGAGCCAGCCTAGACTACTTATAGGCCAAAATGGAAAATCAATAAATTGTTTTCATCATTTTTTAAATGATGAAAAGTATATGTTTTTGTGTAATATGGCTCCCAAAGTCAAGTAAAATGTCAAATCTGTTTGTAGAAATAGATTCCTTTACATTGAACATTACTCTTACCTATAGTTCTATATTGTGTTAATAAAAGAATGTAAAAATTGGTATATTATTTTTGGAAGACAAATAATTTTTAAATCATACAGTCCACAGGGAGGAATAATAGAGGGGTTTCCAGGGTGGGAGTGAAGGGCATGGAAGACAGGATATGTGGATTGTGAAGAATCCCAGTGACAAAACTACACAAGCCAAGGCATGGCATATGCAGGAAGACATTTTCCATATTTCTCCTTGAGAACCAGCAGACATAATGACAAGCTCCATCTCTCTTTCGATTAAGGCCAAATTAAGAAATTCTGGTGATTGGTTCTTTGAAAAAATAAACAAGATCGATAGACCCCTGGCAAACCTGACTAAAATGAGGAGAGAAAAAACCCAAATTAGTAGAATCAGGAATGCAAAAGGGGAGATAACAACAAACACCATGGAAGTCCAGGAAATCATCAGAGACTACTTTGAGAACCTATATTCAAATAAATTTGAAAATCTAAAAGAAATGGACAGATTTCTAGATACATATGATCATCCAAAACTGAACCAAGAGGAAATTAATCACCTGAATAGACCTATAACACAAAATGAAATTGAAGCAGCAATCAAGAGTCTCCCCAAAAAGAAAAGTCCAGGACCTGATGGATTCTCTGCTGAATTCTATCAGACCTTTAAAGAAGAACTGATACCAACCCTCCTTAAACTGTTCCATGAAATAGAAAGGGAAGGAAAACTGCCAAACACATTTTATGAAGCCACTATTACACTTATCCCAAAACCAGGCAAAGACACCTCCAAAAAGGAGAACTATAGGCCAATCTCCTTAATGAACATTGATGCAAAAATCCTCAACAAAATAATGGCAAATCGAATTCAGCAACACATCAAAAAGATTATTCACCACGACCAGGTAGGCTTCATCCCAGGGATGCAGGGGTGGTTCAACATACGAAAATCAATAAACGTAATAAACCACATTAACAGAAGCAAAGACAAAAAACACTTGATCATCTCAATAGATGCAGAAAAAGCCTTTGATAAGATCCAACATCATTTCATGATAAAAGCTCTAAGAAAACTAGGAATAGAAGGAAAGTTCCTCAACATTATAAAAGCTATATATGACAAACCTACAGCCAGCATTATACTTAACGGAGAAAAATTAAAACCATTCCCTCTAAAATCAGGAACCAGACAAGGATGCCCACTATCTCCACTCCTATTCAACATAATACTGGAATTCCTAGCCAGAGCAATTAGGCAAGAAGAAGGAATAAAAGGAATACAAATAGGTAAAGAAACTGTCAAAATATCCCTATTTGCAGATGACATGATCCTATACCTTAAAGACCCAAAAAACTCTACTCAGAAGCTTCTAGACATCATCAATAGCTATAGCAAGGTAGCAGGATATAAAATCAACATAGAAAATTCATTAGCATTTCTATACACTAACAATGAGCAAACGGAAAAAGAATGTATGAAAACAATTCCATTTACAATAGCCTCAAACAAAATCAAATACCTAGGTGTAAACCTAACAAAAGATGTGAAAGACCTCTACAAGGAAAACTATACACTTCTGAAGAAAGAGATTGAGGAAGACTATAGAAAGTGGAGAGATCTCCCATGCTCATGGATTGGTAGAATCAACATAGTAAAAATGTCTATACTCCCAAAAGTAATCTACATGTTTAATGCAATTCCCATCAAAATTCCAATGACATTCATCAAAGAGATTGAAAAATCTACTGTTAAATTTATATGGAAACACAAGAGGCCACGAATAGCCAAGGCAATACTCAGTCAAAAGAACAATGCAGGAGGTATCACAATACCTGACTTCAAACTATATTACAAAGCAATAATAATAAAAACAGCATGGTACTGGCACAAAAACAGACATGAAGACCAGTGGAACAGAATAGAGGATCCAGATATGAAGCCACACAACTATAAGCAACTTATCTTTGACAAAGGAGCTAAAAATATACGATGGAGAAATAGCAGCCTCTTCAACAAAAACTGCTGGGAAAACTGGTTAGCAGTCTGCAAAAAACTGAAACTAGATCCATGTATATCACCCTATACCAAGATTAACTCAAAATGGATCAAGGATCTTAATATCAGACCCCAAACTCTTAAGTTGATACAAGAAAGAGTAGGAAATACTCTGGAGTTAGTAGGTATAGGTAAGAACTTTCTCAATGAAACCCCAGCAGCACAGCAACTAAGAGATAGCATAGATAAATGGGACCTCATAAAACTAAAAAGCTTCTGTTCATCAAAAGAAATGGTCTCTAAACTGAAGAGAACACCCACAGAGTGGGAGAAAATATTTGCCAACTATACATCAGACAAAGGACTGATAACCAGAATATACAGGGAACTTAAAAAACTAAATTCTCCCAAAACTAATGAACCAATAAAGAAATGGGCATGTGAACTAAACAGAACTTTCTCAAAAGAAGAAATTCAAATGGCCAGAAAACACATGAAAAAATGCTCACCATCTCTAGCAATAAAGGAAATGCAAATTAAAACCACACTAAGATTCCACCTCACCCCTGTTAGAATAGCCATCATCAGCAACACCACCAACAACAGGTGTTGGCGAGGATGCGGGGAAAAAGGAACCCTCTTACACTGTTGGTGGGAATGTAGACTAGTACAACCACTCTGGAAAAAAATTTGGAGGCTACTTAAAAAGCTGGACATCGATCTACCACTTGATCCAGCAATACCACTCTTGGGGATATACCCAAAAGACTGTTACTCCAGAGGCACCTGCACATCCATGTTTATTGCGGCACTATTCACAATAGCCAAGTTATGGAAACAGCCAAGATGCCCCACCACTGACGAATGGATTAAGAAAATGTGGTATCTATACACAATGGAATTTTATGCAGCCATGAAGAAGAACGAAATGTTATCATTCGCTGGTAAATGGATGGAACTGGAGAACATCATTCTGAGTGAGGTTAGCCTGGCTCAAAAGACCAAAAATCGTATGTTCTCCCTCATATGTGGACATTAGATCAAGGGCAAACACAACAAGGGGAATGGACTATGAGCACATGATAAAAGCGAGAGCACACAAGGGAGGGGTGAGGATAGATAAGACACCTAAAAAACTAGCTAGCATTTGTTGCCCTTAATGCAGAGAAACTAAAGCAGATACCTTAAAGCAACTGAGGCCAATAGGAAAAGGGGACCAGGAACTAGAGAAAAGGTTAGATTAAAAAGAATTAACCTAGAAGGTAACACCCATGCACAGGAAATCAATGTGAGTCAATGCCCTGTATAGCTATCCTTATCTCAACCAGCAAAACCCCTTGTTCCTTCCTATTATTGCTTATACTCTCTCTACAACAAAATTAGAGATAAGGGCAAAATAGTTTCTGCTGGGTATTGAGGGGGGGAGCGGGAGGGGGTGGAGTGGGTGGTAAGGGAGGGGGTGGGGGCAGGGGGGAGAAATAAACCAAGCCTTGTATGCACATATGAATAATAAAAGAAAAATGAAAAAAAAAAAAAAAGAAATTCTGGTGAACCATTACAGATGGAGGGGTTTGTTTATTATGGTATTTGGTTTAAAACAAGTTCCATTTTTACCAAAATAAATCTCTAATTCATAAATTCTTAATATTGTCAGTTCTACCACAAAGTAATCACAATTTTTCACAGAAGTTAGTACATGATATACCCATTTATCCATACACAGGTGTAACTGGAGAATACGAGACCAATTCCATAAGCCAGTCATTAAAAAAATTCGATTAATTTTTCATATATGACATAGAAGAAGCCAAACATACTTTATGTTTCCAAGAGACTTCCTTAGTCTTCAAAAGCTATTTCTTAGGAATACTTTTTTTTAATTCTGAGTGTGAGGCAGATTAAGATGGGGAGAGACTAGGACTGTTATAACTTAACCTATTTTAGATGGAACATTTTTTTCTCTCTTTCCCTGAATCTCTCAATTCCCCCCAAAAATTTAATAGTTGTCAAGGCACCTTTCAATATAATACATTCATGTGTTTTGCCTGGATTCTCCCACAAGGTAAACAAAGACTCTGGGTGTCTTCTGACCAAGGACCACACGAGACCACAACAAATGTATTGACACAGTGTGAAAACTGGACAGGGGCCAATCCAGGTAAAAGCAGCTTATAACTCTAACCAGACCTGGGTTAACTAAAGAAATCCGATAAATAGAAAGTTAATGAGACAAGCATAAATGATGACATTATCCTTAATGTATATCCTTTGAGAGATAACAATTCTCAAACTCAGTGTATTTACAGTACAGCTTCCCATCATCACTTGATTTGTGAGGTGCTACTTTTTCCTTCCCAAGAAAAAGTAATAATTTATCAGACAAAAATAGACTCACTTCCATTTTAATCAATGGTAATATTTTAGTTTGCTAAAGTTTCCTAGACTACAAATTAAATAATTTGATAAAATGTGCCCAAAGTATTTAAAAAAATACATGCCTCTGATACTTTCTTGAGAATTTGTTTTAAAAGTTTATAGTTGTATTCCACATATAGCTTAAATATCAAACACCACACTGCTCTTTTCCTATGTTTTATATTACAGACTGAATTATGCAAACTATCCTTATCTTAATCTCTTTCTGTTCTTTGAGGAACATAATACAATAATTAGTATCAAGGGCTTTTATACCAAGAGTTCATGGATTCAATTGTCAAACTGACTGAATACAGAAATTTCTTAGAAGTATATGCCAGGATGGTGGAAAACATTCTTGCAATCTTTGAGTTGAGATAGCCTAAAAAAAAATTCTTTTAACACATTAAAAACTTTCTGTGTCCTACAAAAGATGAGTTAAACTCTTCATAATGGATTCTTAGGAAATAAATCAAAAGGATAATGAGTAAAATAAAAGTCATCAAAGTGCACATTAGTTCCAATTAAGTGGACTAATAACCATGTGAACATTAACCATCTGGTGTAACAGAGATATTAGCAATATAAGTGCAAGTTTTCACACTTCAGGCTGTATGAGCCAGAATTCAAGCTCTCAAAAAGAACACTCTAAAGAAATACATGTAATTTATATACCAGTAATCCAAAATACAATTAAATGACTAATTATTAAGTTTCCACAAGCTATTATTGCAATTTTCATTTGGTGAGTAGGCCCATCAAACCACTGTTTCCCTATCATGAACTTTTTGAAACCAATCTGGTATCCTGCCTCAGTTTGCACCTTGCTCCCTCTGAGTCCTATGCATATGGTTTCCAGAATTTATAAGGTTTTTCCTTCTTTTTGCCAATTTGCAGACCATCTTTGTTTCAAAACAAATTTCAAGCACTCACCTATAGGGGACATTCTTGGATTAGCTCCATTCTAGCTATTTTTTTAAGGTGTTTTTTTTTGGGGGGGGTCTTTTTTTTTTTTTTGGCTTTTCTTTTTTGGTGCTGGGATCAAACCCAGGGCCTCGTGCAGCTAGGTAAGTGCTCTACCACCGAGCTGCACACCAGCTCCATTCTACATATTTTAACGATGCTTTTCCCTCTGTTCACAACAATGGAATGTTCTACTTGTACTATGATAATCTATGTCTACTTGATTATTGTTTTCAGACCTAGTATTTTTCCATTTAAACATTGTTCTGCCTTTATTATTTTTGTTGAAATATGAAGTACAGATTCTAAATGTTTAATTCAGTAAGCTTTGACAAATGTAGACACTTACGTAACTAATAGTGACTCAAGACAAGGAATGTTCCCATCACCCTAGAAAAGTTCCTTCCTTATTTTTTCCAGTTACTCTCCCTCCCCCTCTAAAAGCAACCATTCTTTTGACTTTGATTCCTACAGACCATGTCCATTTATTAAATTATAAATGATATCACAGTCATATTATAAATACCTTGCACTACGTAATTAATACTTTAAATGTATTTTTATTTTCAAATTTCATCTACTTCTCTGCTCCCAAATTCTTATCCATTATAGTTCAGTCTATTAGTTGATCTAATGGTCTAAGAAATAGCCCATTGGACCAATAGATGTGCTAACACAAAAGATCACATTTCTTGACTATGTAACACAGATAACCTGGTCTTTGAAAATACTACTAACTATTCTAAACTCTGTAACAAGTCCTAAAGTCTTAACTCATATTTCCATGGCAAATAACCTATATCATCACAATCAATCCTCAATAGACTTTTGAAGCACACAGTAATATTCTTCATTTACAAATGAAGAAAAGATTCAAATAGTAATTGAATTGCTCAAAACCACCCTACAGATTAAGTAGTGGTATGAGCATTTGATTTTTTTTTGTTGTTTTGTTTTCATTCCACTATCCCGGGTTGCATGGATACAAATAGATGACTTGTGATGAATTCAAGTTCCTTGCTTATTCTCTGAAAATTTGTATGGGCACTGTTAAAGTCCAAAGTTACTGCTGTGTCAAAGCCTTCCAGTTTCTCACTGCAGCTAGATAAGAAAACACTAACTGTCAGATTTGAGTGATTTTACTTTATTGTACTTCCCTCAAATCTCTTGGGTTCATATGACCCTGACCTACATCATTCAATGGTATGATGGGTCCTGGGGTTTTTCCATATTCAAGAATTTTCCTTGTCTCTCTGACATCATTTTAAATAATGTTTTGTAATTCAGTAGGTTTTTAGGTGCTTTTTTTTTTTTTTGGTGATACTAGGGTTTGAATCTTTAACATCTAATGTTTGTTGGGCAGGCGCTGTACCATTTAAACTACTCCACCAGCTATTTTTGCATTGGCTATTTTTGGAATAGGGTCTCACTTTATGTCCAGGCTGGCCTGGACCTTGATCCTCCTATCTGTTCCTCCCTACATAGCTGGAATGGCAGGTGCCTATCACTATTCTCACCTTTTATTCATTGAGATGGAGGTCTCACAAATTTTTTGCCTGGGCTAGCCTCAAACTGCAATCCTCACAATCTCTACCTCCCAAGTAGCTAGGATTCCAGGTGTGAGTCACCTGGACACTAATATCTAATGACACTAATATCTAATATGCATATGGCACTGTATAGTTTACAGTGTACTGTCAAATACATTAAATTGCACAATGCTATGAGATCTTTTATTATTGCCATCCTTCAATGGTTTACAACTTTTATGAGTCTTTTCCAAGTTCAAGAACTTTTACGTGTTTTGACAAGATCACATAGCTAGAAATCTAGTTAAACCTTCTTTTGTGATGCCACCAGAAAACATTACCAAATGTCCCCTGGTATACCATGTACTATTATAGATAAACACCTCATGCAAAATCTAAATGCCTTGCTTACCTCACAACCAATTCCTTGTGCCTTACTTCAAGTACCAGAAAAAAAAAATTAGAGAGGAAGCTCCTTAAAGAAAGAAGTTAAGTGAGTATGGGCACAGTCTTATAAAGACTGAAACAGCCTGAAATAGTGAAACCAGGAGAGAATATGTGGAAATGTACAAGATTATGAACAGCAGGGATAAGAACAAGCATTTCCCTCAAAATAATGTAAGAAAATGGAGTTCTGTGAAACTAAGACAAATACATTTGATACAAGCAAAAACTGGTAAGAGCTCACACAGATAATCACTCAAAAGTCAAAACACCACACTCTAGACCACTCAAGAGAAAATTCTTTTTTATGTTCATTTCTTGGTTTTTTGTAGTACTGAGTTTTAAAATCAGGCCTTGCACATATTAGGTTAAGTAAGTGCTCCACCAATTGAGCCATGCCCCCAGCATTTTGTTATTGTTGTTTTAGTTATTTTTCAGGTAGGGTCTCACACTTTTTGCCTGGACTGGTCTTAGACCACAGTCCTCCTACCACTTCTCATAGCTGGAATTACAGACACATGCCACCACGCCCAGCTTGTTTTTGAGATGGGGGGTTCATTACATTTTTTCCCAAACTGGCCTAGAACCATGATCTTCCCAATCTCTGCCTCCCAAGTGGCTGGGATTACAGGTGTGAATCACCATGTCCTACCCAAGAAAAAATTCTTATAAGAAAAATGGATTCAAAGTATGTGAACAGCAGGGTTATGTGAGTGTCAGTAAGAGGTGAAATGTTCCTTCCCAGCTGGTCCGGGGGGAAACTAAGGCCAGGCCTAGCATGTCCTGAGCTGGCCCTAATCCTTAGGGCTGGATGAACCACAAAGATGACTTACGGGTACAAGTATTTTGGTTCTTTGTACATAAAGACAAAATTTGAAAGGTCTGTTTTCATTCTTGGTGACTTATCTACCAAGTACCAATAGCGTGATCAAAATCCTGTGGGCACCTACCAAATGTTATGAGCTAGGGTCATAAGAAACTGACCATAACTTAATGAACTGACTGTTTCAATGGAAGTAGGAAACAGCAGTGTGGTAGAAAATGTACCCATTTGAGACATGAATAATATCCTCCGTGCATTTTTTTCTGCCACATAGCATTTTTTGAGATCGCTTTAAATGTTGACACATGTAGCCCTCCCTGGCTTGTTCATTTTCACTGCTCTCCAAGTATCACCTCCGTTGGTATTCCTACCAGTCACGTATAGGTAGCTTTCATTGCTCCATATACATGCCAGCACTTCACCTTATCAGACCTCTTCTTCTTTTCTTTCATTTTAATATGTATAAAATGGAATTTCAATGTGGATTTTTAAGTTTACATTTCTTTTATTTCTACTATGTTTTGGATGCTTATGTTTTCTCTTTGGGGATTTTCTACACAAACCCATTTGCCTCATTTTTCCACTAGATTTTTCTTACTTATGTAGGGTTCTTTGCATACTCTTTTGTTGGTAGAATGAGTAAAAATATCTTCTCTTAATTTTGTTTATAGTTTCCTCCAATGTACAAAAATTATATTTTGATTTAATCAAATTTATCAAATTCTTATTTTAAGACTTAGCTATGTTTTCTGAAACTGGTTTAGAAAGGCCCTGAGGTTATAAACATATGCTTGATTCTTTGCTTAGAAAAGCTATGCCTTTTCCATTTAGGTATTTAATTCACTTAGAATTTATTTTTATTTATGGTGTGAGATAAGGATCCAATTGTTATTTTTATTTGAAGATAACTGATTGGTGTACTTCTGTGGTGTTTTAAAATAAAAACAACATAATATATTTAGTGTGGTACTAAAGAACCATAATGAGTTTTTGTATTTTATTGCCAGTAGATTAGAATTGTTAAAGAGAGCCTGTGTCTTTCTTATTTCTGTATTTCAGAACCTAACCCTACATCCAAAAAAATATTTACTGGATAATTTATTTGCTAAAGTATAAAAGTTGTTTCTGAAGATACACTGAAAACACACGAACACTGTTCTCTAAGAAGGTCTCGTTTCTTGTAATATTCAATGTAGATCAATCTGTGTTTCCTGCTAAAGAATTTATTTGAAATGAAAAGTAATTTTCCCAAAGAACCTGGAAGTAATTCTGACAGGTACCATTCTGATGTTTCCCTGAATATCCACTAAAAATACCTTAAAGCTAACCTGATATATCACTTTCCTTTTTCAATGAATAATCTCAAGTCACTGTTTGGAAAGAAGACAGGCCTGGGAGGGGAGGTCAGCTGGATGGTCTTTTACAAAGAGCAAACCTCACTCTGTTTCTAGCGAGGTTAATGCCAAGGCAAGTGTCAGTTTGTAAGTCAATTTACCTCCACAGAAATAACCTTGAATTGGATGGTTTCTAATTATCCTTCTAGACAAGGCTTAAACGTTTGAGATCAGCCTAAAGCAGAAACAAGATTGTAATGGACAGAGATTTCAGAAGGCAGGTCAAAAGCTACAGGCTGTTTCGTTTTCCTTTGTTTGATCCCTGAATCAAATGTTGAATTTCCTCACACATGTACAAATCTTACCACCAAAGTGCATGTTAAATAAATCATGTCATAGTTACAAGTCAAATTACACAGAAATAATCTCAGACCACTAATGTTTTATAATTGAATGCTTTATATAATATTCCATGATTAATTAAGAGAGTTCAAGATAATCTGGAAAACATTTATCTTGTATTTATTCACAATGAGGATACCTCCCCTAGTAAAGAAGACAGGTCCCTTCCCCATAAGCAGCTCCCAACTTTGTCAACAGTACAGGTGTCTAATGAAATGATGGCAATACAATGTCATAAATTCTATATGGTCAGGATGGATGGAGCTAAAAGGCTGTGATGGCAAAGAGAATTGCCACCTTCACTGGGAGTTAAGCCATGGAGTAGAAAGAGTCTTGACAAATAAATACATCTTAAATAAGGTTTGGACTTGGAAAAACAAGTTTTTATTTATTATAATGGCAAATCTTAATTATACAATCTTTAGAAAAGTAACATTCTGAGCAATGCTCATATGGAGTTAGAAGATTTAAAATTGGGACACTGATCAATCAAAGGACTATTACATCAATCATTAATAATAACAAAGTAAAATTTTTAACCTATGGGTATCTTTCTTCAAGTATACTATAGTATACTTACTCCATAGTACAAAATATATGATCTAAACTCACATCAATAGCAATATCAAGGGCCTATGTTTTTGCCAGATGGTTTCCACAGCTATAGGACCCAGGGAATAGATGGTAGATAATGGCAAACTAACAATTCTGGCTTAATTGAGCTAGTCCAAACTGTGATGACTCCAGCTTCAGTGTAGAATCTCTCAGAACCTCTCAGTCAGCTGAGGCTGACTTATCTAGAAACTGTATTTGCATAGCACTTTATATAAACTCTATGTATCAGAGAATAGGGGAGGGCTGCTGAAGGTCATGGAAGAACTAAAGCCACTACCCTCAAATGAACACTTGGTACTACCTCTGGCCTAAAGAATGCATCAATAACTCTTCAAAGTACCTTGCCTCACTGTGATAAGTAGCTAAACCATAAATTCTGAGCACTCAAGTTTTCACACATCAGAAGGGACCAGACACTCAATGTCATAAGAAAACACACCAAATCCTCTTAGGAACAACTTAATAACTTTTATGGAAAACATGTCCCCATAATGAACATGCTCTGCTATTTTCATAACTATGATTCACCTGGAAGTGGATCAAACTGGTTCCAACAGTTGCAAACAGGTTTTTGCCACTCCACATACTAAGCTTTGTGTTTAATTCAATATCTATTGGTGTGTCTGCATTGCAAGGAAAGGACAAAAACATTTTTGAAGGCAATTACTTTTGAATGCTGCATGCTTAATGGATTTGGTTCCTTTCAAGAGTCTTCAGTCTACCCTAACCTTCCACATATTTTACATAATGGATTTGGTTCCTTTCAAGAGTCTTCAGTCTACCCTAACCTTCCACATATTTTACATAAAGGGACAAGAAAGGAACCAACTTTTATTAAGGATCTTCTAAAAATGTAGTATTTCATTTACCATTAAATCTTGAGGCAATATCATCTGTCATTAACAGATGAAAAACTTAGAAAGTATCAGAAACCTGAAAGAATCACACTGCCAGTAAATTTCATAGAATTTTTAGTGACTTCAAGTATTGTGTGCTTCCTTCCCTTCACCATCAGGAACCTATTGATGCAGTACCTAAAGAGAGGTGCTCAAGAAGGAAGAGAATCAATCATATGATCTCAAAATGCAATTTTGATTATGCCTAAGATTTAAGGGTATTTTATAATGCAGCTAAGATATGGACTGATCCCATCAGCTTGAACAGAGAATAAAAATCACTATTTGTTTCATGGAGTCTTTAAAGAGGAGGTGAGATTTCCTAATATTCCTTACAATGTCTGTGACAGATGGCTAAGATAAATTAATGAAGTCACAACATTAAAATCATTAGTTGTTTCACATAGTCTTTTAAGAGGAGGTGAAATTTCATAATATTTCTTAAAATGTCCTGTGATAGAATGCTAAAATGAAGTAATGGAGTCACAGCACTGCAATTAAAACACTCCCTTTGAATATAGTACTTTTTGCGTATTTTACAAAGTCAAAGGTTCAAAATTACATTAAATTCAAATCATATTATGTCATGGCCATCATTTTAAACTCCATTACTTAAGATTCAATAAGTTAAAAAGCAGGTATGTTATTTCAAATGTAACTTGTTTTGATTAGATTACCTGGACTTTCTACTAATTTTGCCATAATTATAAATTTTAAAACTAGGTCACTAAAGGGTTTTGTGAATAAGGTAAAAACATGGGTACGGCTCAATAAAATCTCAGTTATATTTATGAAGCAGCAGACAGCAACTCTCACTCTCCCACAGCAGACTTACAGAGCTCCTGTTACCTGTCTGAATGCTCAGACCCACACCATTCCCCCACTTATACACTTAGATTCAGGATCTAGCAATTTAAGTCATCAAAAATAACATGCTAACAAAAGTGGGTCCACCAAAATGTCAGGCAGTTTTTAGCATTACGAACCTATCCAATGAGTTGCTTTGCTTATTTTAACAATCTAATGAATCTATTTGAATGAATACAACTAAAATGATAGCTACACAAAAATGACTAGAGCAACACAAGCCAAAACAGGAAGATAATATTTTTTACAACCAAACAGAAGATAATGGTATGGTGTTTTTGTAAAGCTGTATGGTAATGTGTATTTTTTAAATGTTTCCATTCTTTGGCCCAATAATTTTATTTCTGGAAATCTATCCTAAGGAAATAGAGTTGTCACTAAAAATGTGTAAACATGGGTGCACATTATTATTGATAAACAGCCTCAGAAAAATGTGAAAACTAAGAATGGCTGAAAATGATAAAATATTATGAACAATTATATATATATATATAAACAAGATTTTAGAAATGTAATATAGTGACATGTGTATGATATAATGTAAGAAATCAGTATTCAAAGCTGTATGTGCAACATAAACTTTATTTTCTAAGAAAAAAATATTTAAAACACCAGAAGACATTACAGGTGGTTTATTTTCCTCCTTATACACTTCCACTTTTTCTGCATTCCAAATTTCTCAAATTTGAACAATAATTATTTGTAAGATACAGAATTATTTTAAAGATAATGCTTACATAGACCTCAGATCAATTTATTTCATTACAGTTGACATCAACAAAATAAAAGGATCTACTCTACAAAAGAAGCCTTTCCTACAAACGTGAAACAAATGCAAAACAGAAGAAGCTGCTCTAGAGAGCTTTTGACATAATTGTATCTCTTTAGGCTGAATACTAATGCTGCTTGCACTAATGGAATGAAACCAGAATGGCATGAATAATACATTACTTGCCCCAATCAATGGTCAAATGTTACAAGCTGATGGAAAACAAATACTCAGAGTAAAAACAGAGAGAGAAATTTCAAATGCAAGTACAAAACAGCAATCCATCTACTATCTATTGGATCAGGGTGTGGGAGGATTGCTGCAACTGTGCCAAAAGAATGCAAAATCAGGAACAACTGTTGAGTTCTCACTGCCAAACTATTCTATTAACAATGTGTTGGAGGAAGGGCATACTGCCGACGACTGTGGTTGAGGGTAAATTATTGATAAATATACATGTGTTTTCATGTGACTCTGCATACCCATCAAAAGAATGAGATGCTAGGAAATGCAAAATTTTGGTCCCCACCATCTTTGCAATCAGTACAAAATTATATGTATTATGTTAAAACTCAAAACAGAAATAAAGCAGATATAAAAGAGTTAATTAAAGCCCACATTATCCATAGCCCTAAATCAAGGTTCTGTTAGAATATGGCACTGGAGGAAATGATTCACAGTTTTTAGCCTCTAGGTAAAGTGGCTAGGTGATTGATGAAACATGCCTCAAGAAATACATAAACCCTCTTATTCACATATATGTCAGTTCCTTTTCAACTGAAGTCCTGAATTACAGAACAGATCAGAGCCTCAGAAGAGAATGAGAGAGAGAGGATACTTACTAGCACGTAAAAGGCTCCTTGACCTGAAAATCCTACAGGGGAAAACTCATAGGGCATAATGTTTCATATATGATAAAACATGGAAAAATATCTTAGAAAAAGGAAAAGCATGCTTTCTTAAAACCTTGCTTAGGGATGCTCATAGTAACTCTCCAATAGGCTTAATCTTAAAAATATATAATATACATACTATATATGTATATAAAATATAATTTTTAGTTTATCATCTTCTCTTTTGAGTAATAACATATGTAAATTTATTTCTCTGGACCACTTCATCTGTTAAATTCTTCTTATAAAACAACAAAGAAAAGACAGAGTTGGCAGAGTGGCTTAAGCCAGTAAGAGTGCCTGCCTTGCAAGCATGAGGCCCTGAGTTCAAAACACAATGCTGCCCAAAAAAAAAAAGAAAAAAGTTATAATGATTTAATACTTTAGTAAAATGGTCAAAAAAGAACACCTGGAGTTGGTAATATCATCTACTTTTCTATGGCCTCTTTTAAGTTTATCATAAAAGATGATTTATAAAATCACATTATACTGAAATTTTACTGCAAAGTAAGGATTTCTGAGAGTAATTTGAGAAAATTCTGACACAAGTGTTTGATAACTAGAATGAGTTTTGGGGACAACTGTAAAATACTTTTCTTTGATCTTTCCAAGAGCAAAAGTAAAAGGCTCTTGACTACCAAGTGGTGCTTGATTTGCTCTTCTCTTTTACAGGACTAATTCCTTAAAAACACACAAAAAGACCAGTTACAAAGCATCACAGAATATTTGCCAATTGTCCACCATACATCAGGAGTAATTTATACTAAACATAGAGCTCTGCTCCTATCTTAGTCCATTTGGGCTTCTATGGTATTGCTCACCCAGGTACCAAGAACTTGCACATTGTACCATTTTTTTAATCAACTTGACATTTTGCAGGAAAGGCACCTTCCTGCTGGGTCACAAGCTAACAGAGACTCTGAACAAGTTTCCTTTCTCATGGAGAAACTGGTCTCAGAAAGCAAAGCTCTCAAGTAGAGAAATACCATGGGGAGAACAGAGTATGTAAGATTCCTTGCAGCATTACAGATCCTAGATCCAGCCCTCATTCCTTGCCTATGTGGGTTCACCTATGTGAAAATTTAGTGACGGCACCTGTTGATCAACTTGCAAAATAATGAAAAGTTTAAAAAGCTATGTGTTTGTAAATCTTCCTAGTTAACAGGTAAAATCACTCTCCTCAACCGCCACTGCAAAACTACTGTGTCAAAAGTAAATCAAAATTGAAATTGTAGCTGGCAGTGTAGCCCAGTGGTTGAGCAATTGCCTAGCATGTACAAAGCCCTGGGTTTGACCTCTAGCACCATTATGGAAAAAAAAAAGATGATGATGATGAAGTCTTTTGGATTGACTGCTCTACTGCAGTTATGTAACCACCTAAAACTGAAATTATAAACCAGGTGTGGAGATGCACACCTGTAATCCCAGAACTTGGAAAGTGAAGGTAAGAAGATTGTGAGTTTGAGGTCCGCCTGGGCTACAAAGTGAGTTCCAGGACAGGCTGGGCTATAGAACCTGTCTCAAAAACAATCAAGTATTTGTAATATCATTAAAATAATAACGATAGGCACTAATCAGCCATCTGCCTTCAAGGTATTATGCTATTTAATCTTACAGATAAAACTTAAATTTTTTTGAAAAACCTGAAAAGTGTGTGTAGATAGCCCCACTTTAAAATAGCAGAAATGGAGGCTCAAGAGAGAGAAATAAAAGGTGGACTCCTAGTGAAGGTTTAATTATCTCCAAGCCTATGTTATTTCTACCAAGCCACACCACACTTACACGTGGCAAAGCTGTGCTCTAATACAAATTCATAGCCTTAAATGGTTTCAGCAGTTCTAGAAGGTTAAACATAAATGATACAAACTTTCAAAGACTGAGAAAGAAACAGAGCAAATCATAGCAAGCAGACAAAAACTACTCAAACAAAGGGATGGAGAGGCAATATAAGATAAGGAAAGAAAAGGATCTATCATCAAGAAGAGTGCCATTTAAAGTGTATATGCCCGTGTGTTACTGTGTGCTTCTAGGCATCTTTAGAAAGCTAACAGTTGCTCCACAAAGAAAAAAAGTACTCAGAGTTAAGTTTGGGCAATATGGGGCTAACAGGTTGTCTCCAGCATTTCTCACAGTCTTTGGTATGCTGTCAGTGTACTGTTAGTGTCAAAAAGATGCACTATTTGACCACAGAATCATTTCACAGAGTATACTCTTTAAAATGCATCAATGTGGAAAAAGGCACAAAGCTAACACCTATGTCAAAAAGTCTCTAACAAGCAGCACAATGAAAAAAATCAACTGAAACCCACTATAATACTCTGTAGAGACTAAACAACTCTGTATGAACCACAAGAAAACTACCAGTTTTTAGAAATCAGTATATTAAGTACTATTCTTTGTTAGAACTCCCACTGAAATGGTACCAAGGAAAGCAAAGTGTATTTCATTGTTTTTCACTTGATATTGGGAGGACAAGATAGTGTTGTAATTTTCCATCCCCAGCTGGATTTCATTTAGATGAGGAATGTGGACTGTACAAAGCCAAGTCAATCATGTTCTTCAGTTTGTAAGGGTAGAAGAAGAGAAGAATAATTCTCTCCTGGTTATTTTTAAAATGTCATAAATATCCCTTTACTTTGGACTACATTAAATTCTGGAAACCCTTAAAACTCTGAGGTGTGAAAAAAGGATATGTGGTAATCAATTTTATCTGTATTGGAACTATCAATAAGGGAGGGACTACCCTGGCAACAAAACACTTTTAAAAGCACAATGAAATATTTAAAACTATTTGAGCTCAACATATTGACTCAATGGGCGAGAACAGCCTAGAATCACACCTGTCAAAAATCAGAAGAACAAATATGACTGAACTCTACCCTACTATCTACTTCAGTATTTCACTTGTACACAGTAGGCTGACTACACATCCTGCCTTTCTTTGATAGTCTGGGATCATATTCATTGTCCTGGTGCAATTATGAATACTGTCCCCCTATCCCCCTCCAAAAACATCTCATTTAGACGGTTAACTACATAGTCACCCTAAGCTCAAGCCAAACAATATTATCTTCATAAACCTTCAATTTTAGGAAAGGGAGTAGAAGGAATCCAATATTAAAGTCATTATTCATACTTGTATTTAAATCATTACTCTGCTAATTATGTGATCTGGAGAGATCCCTTCCTCTCTGATCATCAATTACCTCAGGCATAAAATATTGATATTAATAGTAATTAGTTCAAGATTGATATAAAGATTAAATAAGAAAATATTCTATGCTTAGCATAGTAAAACTGATGCTTAGTAGCACTCTGCAAACACCAGCAAGGAATAATATAAAACCGTATCTCAGAGCCCCAGTTTCTTCACAGATAAATTTGAGAGTAGTAATATCAAAATGCTGAGTAACATGGATGATTACATTAGAAAACCCCTGTGAGAAGTCTAGCAGAGTACTAGTTATACAATATATACTCAATAATAAATAATTCCTTCCTTTCCCTAAATCTATAAGAGTTTTAATAATAATGATCTACCACCATTTGGTGTTCCATTATATAATGAAATTCTACACCAGGAAAAATAAAGTTTGGAAAAGAACAACAGGAAAATATAATTAGTGTCTAGAGAATAAAACCTAAAAGGAAAACTATAAGAACTGAGATTAACTGACTCACAGGCATAAACTTGTAAAGAGATTCAAAATTTCAGAATGTTTAGAAGGTGCCTGAATTTGCAACCATGTGTTGTTGACTCTGAATTATTTTCCATTCTTCATAGCTTTTCCCCAGTCACTCCACCATTATACCTCCCTAGTCTATCTGACCTGAAGTAGATCTATCTAAAAAATTTGAAGAAATAAACCTGTATCTCCAAAGACAGATTTTAGTATTTCCCAATTACAAGAATTATGAAAGGATTGGAGGTGTGACTCAAATGATAAGAGCTCCTGCCTAGCAAGTGTGAAGCCCTGAGTTCAAACTCCAGTACCATCATCAACAAATAAGCAAACAAAAATTATGAAGGTCTTAAGATTTTAGTTTACTTGCAAGCTAACAAGTTAATCTACCGTAGTTTGGTGGATGTTTGCACAAGATTCAAGAGTCCTGGATCAAAGGCAAAAAAATTTTTACTATTCATAGCAACAACAATAGCCAGAACATTAGCATTTGTGCTAGTTTCCTGAGGTCACAGCCCAACAGTGATCTAAAAAAGGGCTACATAGGCACATGCAGTGAGTTATGTTATAGGAGTAGAACCCTGAGCTCAGGGAACCTGTACTTTTTATAACAGTCAGCAACAAAGCTTGAACTTTGTTCTAGAAGGAATGATTTTGTGTCTATAATATTAGACAGTAAACAACCTACCCTCTACTTTTGCATTGGAGAATTATCACTATCATCCAATGCAAGAATGCTGTAACGTATCATTGGAAAAGAGCGTCTAGAACAAAGACAGCCAGTGCCTCTGCTCACAAGATCCACAGAAACAACTGATAACAACCATGCAGAACTGTCTTCCAATACTAACACCTGTCAGATGTGCTCCCATCCTTGCACCCCACCCCATTCCTCCATACACAAAGTATTCTGTGTTTAGATAAATTAGCAAAATAGTAAGTACAGGGTTTTTTGTTTTGTTTTTTTAATTTCTTTAGAACAGAACTTCTCAGAGCCTTTAATAACCAATGTGACTTAGTGACTCTCCAACAGGATGATATAGAATGCAGTGTTTCAAAACCCATTTTTCACAAAACACCTATTCATATCTCCCACAGGAATATTCTTTGGATCACAGTTTGGGAAATCTGGGGAGAGTTTATACCATGTGCCCAGCACCATTACTCTCCCTTGTACAAGGTTAGCTAATATTTTCCCATTCGTTTCCTAAGCTCCAAATTCCACAGGGAAGTGTTTACATAAAGAAGTGCTTTAATTATTAATGCAAAAAAACCTTAGTGTCTCTCTGTGCAAAAGAACCCTTAAAAATAATTGAGATAATGTAGGTAACAAACAGCACTGGCTGGCACATAGTAAGTGCTCAAAAATAGCAGTTATATAAGTATTAGCCACTTTTATTATGGTGCATTTACAGGACCCTCTTTGTTGTAACACACTGAATTCCTATTATAAGTATGCTGGTGTAGCTGTAGTAACATCGGTCATGACTGGTGATGTTTCCTTCTTGAATTCTCTCGTACATTTTCCTACATGCGATGTTTCCATTCTCCTAATGCCAATATTTTACTCCACAAACTGGACCTTGTAAACCTCTACATTTATTTTAGTCTAAATTTGATAAATGTTACTCAAAGCCACTCTTCCTTTCAATTTCTTTTACCATAAAAAATTAGACCTGCACTTGTTTAGAAGAATTAGTTCAAAGTTTCTATGATTGTGCTTTCTTCAGTTTCTCCCCCTTAGCAGAGCTGCCATTGAAAGGTCAACTTGGATCTCACAAGCAAGTGACAAAAGACACTGGCATGGTTATCTGAGGCTTGACACTAAAATAAAATTCAGTGAGACCCAGTTGATACTTCAACATGAAGGCAATGTCAAGTTAGCTTGATAAGGTCCCAAAAGAGTTTTCTTAATCCTTCACTTCCTCTAACCCCTTCCTGACAGTGCCCTCAGTTTCTGAGCCTTTGGAAGAGGGGAGACCTGGCAGGCAAGCTGGCATTGATTTCTATAAGACATCTACCACCTGTCCAGGCTGTCTCTCAAAAGTATGTCTCTTTGTATTATCATCATTCTTTGAATTAATTAACAATAACGCAGTGGAAAAAGTGAGGTTAGATAGAGAGAAAACAACTGAATTTATAACCAGACTCTTAAGTTTAGACAGAGATAGGGAAGGGAGGAGAACTTCTCCAATTATTCTAAAAGGTAGATAACAGAATGGTATGGAAATCAAGACAATCTAGTACTCTTCTATGTGTTTACCACATGGCAGAATGTCCTTGAATATGTGCTTTTCATCCTCATCACTCAGTTTACTGTCTGTGAACTGGGATGTAGTATCTTCTCCTTTATTTCATAGGTTAGAGGAGAGATCAATGAACAGATAAAATATTAACTTTTATCCGATAACACACTATTTTTTTATTTTTTCTATAAAATGATGGTGAATATTCGCTTGCATATCTGCTACTCTCAAAGTGATCAAATCTCTTACGTCAAGTTATAAACTGGAACTTCTATTACCCTGGTGTTCTAGATCTTTCTTAAGTAGCAACTGAGCAAGAATGTACAATCAGATTTCCAAAATTTTAAAAAATAAATGTTATAATTATATGGGCATCAGTGAGAAGGAAAATAAGGAGAAGAAACTTCCAAGTAAGAAACTTTAGTACTATGTAGTCTCTATAAAAAATTTTTTATAAAGTCATGTTAAAACCTCTGCCTAAAACCTTATTATGTGTACCATTTGTTTTTAAATAACTATTTCTGATAACGGAAACTTAACAAAAAAACAGTTCTAAGACGTTCTCTTACTAGTATAGTTTTGATAAGTTACAGAGAGAAAGTTGCCAGGCATTTTCCTGGACCTCTCATCAGAATCACCAGTGAACCTTTTAAAAAAAAAAATCCCTTCTCCCTTTAAATTCACTGAATCCAGGGTGGAGTTCTTAAGTGCTCCCCTCTAGGTTGAACCCAAAGCGAATGTTAGAACTACTAAACATTAAGTGTATGCATTTCAAGCAGCATCTAAGCTGGCAGCAGAAAACTTCTCTGAGAGAGAGACAGAAATCCATTCTTTTGAAATGATAAGCCAAGGAGTCTTCCTGTACAACTCCATATATAGCCTTGCTGAACCTACTTCAAGCACAGAAATGAAAAGACAGAATTTGCAAAAATAAAATAAAATAAAGGGATATACATATGCATAAAGCATGTGTGTACTTATAGCTAGAAAATGATGAGAAAATCAAAATCATCACTAGTTAATGTCAAGTCTAAGAAAGACTGCTGCTGGTGGCTGTAGCAAAAAAAAATATGCCACTGAATAGCTGAAAATTCAAAAACCATGGCCTTTATACCAAGTCAAGAAATAAATTCTAAGTTTTATAAATTTTGCTGAACTTTTCCGTTATTTTATTTGCTTTACTTCAAAGAGTGATCCTTTTTCACTTCGCCCAAGAAAGAGCCTATTTACACTTGTGCTTGCCCCCTGGTGGCTTCTTACCCCAATTACAAGGTTTAGAGGAAAGTTTACATTAAAGCCTGAAAGATTTCAAGTTTCATTTCTGAAGTGTAAACAGAAAAAAATTTGGTCTGTGAAGGAGTTGGTAGATTCATTCTTGTAAAGTCAACCATTTCCGGGCCTTTAATTTATTTTCTAGGACATCTGCAAATTTTGAAGTTTATCAAATTTGAACTGTATTGCTAAAACAATACAAGATATTTTTATGCTTTTTTTCCCCTATACTTGTATATTCTTTATTCACTGTATAAAAATTACTAATCTTAGGTTCCTGTCAGAAGCAGGGTATGCCCAGCCATGGGCTGTTACTCTGCATCCCTCATCCCTACATACACACACACACACACACACACACACACACAATGCTCCATAGGCCAAGGTTCCTCCTGCCCCCAGTAGTGGAGGCAGATGTCTTATGAAGCAAAATCAGGTCCACACTTACACTTCTGTTGCCAATCTCATGGCACAGAAAGACCTCCTAAAGCCTCAACCCCTTGAAGGTAGGTTCAGTAATCTAACATGGCTACAACTTCCTGCTTTATTGACCTCCTAGCTCCTGAATCAACAAACATGTGAATCCAGGCACTCACTCTCTGTTATCCTGTCCCAGCCCAGCTGAGAAATGGGCTCTCTTCTGACTGGAGGGTCTTTGACTTGGTCAGCCCAAGTGATCTACCAGTCAGGATTCCTTCAGGGACATTCATGTGCCACACACAATCCAAAAAGATATGCTCAAATACAAATGGAGTACTTAGAATTTATTAATTATATATATTTTAAAACCTAATAGTACTGTTTCTCTGGCAATCAGCTGTTGAAAGCCAAATACAATATCTTATGCTTCTTTTCTTAAATAATCATATTATAAATATAACAGATTATTATTCTTTTAAAGCAGGGAGTTGACCAGCCGCTGGTGGCTCACATCTACAATCCTGTCTACTTGGGAAGTTGGGATTGGTAATATCACAGTTCAAGGCCTGTCAGGGAAAATAGTTCACAAGACCCTATCTCCAAAATAACCAAAACAAAATGGACTGGAGGTATGGCTCAAGCAGTAGAGCTACTGCGTTGCAAGTGCAAAGCCCTGAGTTCAAACCTTAGTCACATACACACATACACACACACAAAGCAGGAATTTACATAGGCTAATCAAAAGTAATCAAATTTTGTTATATAGAAAGTAAGAAAAGTTGAACAACTATTTTTCTATTTAGCCAATCTTTTTAAAAACACCAAGCATATTTTAGGTATGAAATATCACTCTATCACTCTCTAAAAATGGGCTAGGAGTTAGAAAGAGATGCTTGTTAAAGTAAATCACCAACAGAAAGAAAAATCAGCTAATCTGCAATGGTAAATGTTTATTCCTTGTGGTACACATCAAATATACAGTGGTCTGCATCAGAATAATATTTATTCACAAAGTGAAATGAATTACTTACATGTCACTGTGAAGCAGTAGGCCACATTTTTTTTTCAAAAGGCGGAAACACAGCTTACAAACATTATTGAAACTAGCAGCAAAAGTATATTTATTAAAACCTATACTTACTAAAACCTTATATATGATTTATATTAATAAGAAAAATGCTTTCTAAACACTATGCAACATATGATCACATTTAAAAATATTTCTGTTTCTTACTTATATTTATATACAATACCACAGATTCTCAAATCTGGTAGGATATATATTAAGCTTAAATATAAATGTGGAGGTATGATTCAAGCAGTTATGAGGCCCTGAGTTCAGACCCCAATACTATATATATATGATTTCTTTCAAGGTGTTGGGATTTAAGTAAGTTTTATTTCCTCTCATTATTCATCTGTATTTTCTAATAAAGAATTCTGACATTTAGTACTTGATTTTAAGAGGTATTTAAAACAAAAGAAAGTACAGACATGCGATGCTAAATTTCACATGCTATCTGGAGCTACTACCAAGTTCCTTTTTAAAGAAAACTGTGTGCTGTGTGAGAGATAGCTTATTTGAGGTCTTCCTGAAAGAGCGCAATGGCTCACAGAACATTCTTCCAGATCTCTAAAGTTTTCATCAATTTTTAAATCTGAAATTCCTTTCTGTCTCCACATTCTAGTCTCAGGGAAGACAAGAGTACGCTTTCCAATAACTAGCTTTTGCTGCACTCTGCTGGAACATTCCCTCAGGCTCTGCATGAAATGATCAATAAAATCTGCCTATTCTTTGCTACATCTGGCAAAAATGCTCTCATGGAGGTTTATGCATTTCTATGGATAATTAAAAATATGTTTATCTAATAAAAGAGATCAAGTTTCCACATATATACACTAAGTATCATCATGCTCACATATCAATAAATAACAATACATGCAATCACTGATTATGATATAGTACAGAAAGTATTCTTAAATGTTGTAGGTTTTCTATAATGCTCTCAGAGCTAAAGTTCTTCTCATCTCTTCTAAACAATTTCAAAGATCTTTAACCATGTACAAGTTGCTATAAATTCCCTGCATGCACCTAACTGGACTCACTTAAGGAGAATCATTTTAAAAAAAAATCCTCACCAAATTAGAGCAGGTTATTTTGCAGTTCCTTGGGAAATAGCCATATGACTTACACCTGTTTTATCTAACTACCAATTAGTCAGTTTTTACTCTTTTACTTCCTCCCTCCCAAACACACCTGCAGTCAACATTCAGTACGACGCTTTCGGTGAAAAGTAAATCAATTTGCATTGACCCAAGATTCCACAAAACAGACTCTGGAGAGACCTCAGTAACACAGATGCAATGGAAAAGAATCACACCAGCTTGTTTCAAAAAATCTTCCAAGGGCAGTCAGGAAAAACTTTCACCTTAGCCCTGTCTTGGGAGTTAGAAACACAGATGTTGGCAAGGATCCCAGCATACACAAAATACTTCTCAATTTTTACTAATACCTGCTAAAATTATGTTTTGGCCTCTTTGCCTGGAAAGAAAAGTCTGGAATGACCCCTTCTTTTGACTTTATAATCTGCATAAATCTCTCAAAGAGAGTTCACAGTGAAGCTTTTGGAACATTTCTTTCGTAAAAAGGAAAAAGAAAAGCAGCAGCCTCCTCACAACATCTCCCTCTCTATGGATTTCTCTGCCACATATCAAACTAGATAGGGGTCTACAGGCCACAGAACAAAAGCAATTTCAGTGGTCTCAGCATGGATCCCTCCTCAAATCTTCCACCTACATTGTCATAAGCCAACTGCATACTAGCGACTCCATGTGTCTGCTGCTGGGCCAGCAGCAAGCCCAAACCTCATTGCCAAAACAGCCAGGGTCTTGTTTTGCATAAATGCCTTTCTTCAAGACAACAGAGTACATTGTACAAAAGACACTGACCTAGCAAAGAGAAAAGAATCATACTGATTAAGCACTTAGAAGCACCAGCCCTTCAAACACATTTTCTCAGGCAATTATTCAATGCCCCTAAGATGGTAAACCATCCTGTTGTACAGAAGAGTAACTGAGGCCCTGAGAGCTTCAATAATCTGCCCCAATGTCACAAAGGTGGGCAGCAGTGAAGTCAGAGTCGAAACCTACATTTATCTGACCCCCAAATCCCTGTCAAGCCCATCTACCTGCCACAGAAACACTGGTTCTTGTCCCATTTCAGCTGTGAATTGACGGAGGATTTGGGGCAGTTCCCTGACTATTTGAGGCTCCTTTTCATTCTTCCATTAAGTGAGGTAACTGAGGTCATTAAATGAGGTCATTTCCAAGACTTCTTTAAACACAAAAATCTACTATTCTCAGGATCTGCTCAAACCTTTCTTCCACATGCTCTCCAATTTTTTTCTTTGATATGACAAAAGGGTATAAATTCTCTAAGTTAAACTAATTCCAAGGTAATCAGAAGCTTTGTGTGTCAGTCTCTAGTACTGAGAATAAAGTTTGCAACTGTCTGTAATACTCTCACTGAATCTGATGATTTTTAATGGAATAGACCAGTTATCAAATAAAAAATAGACTAAATAAAGCATCAAATGCTATTAAAGTGCTTGGCATGTTTCAGAAAATTTTATTCCCTAAAGTTATTTATTATCTATTCACAAGTTTGAAAAAACTTTAAAAATTAATATATTTGGAATCAAATAAGGAGAGAGGGTTTTGCCATACTGACACCATTAGGACATGGTTGTACAACATTTTGTTTATACTTATCATAATCTATAAGCATATCTATATAAGTGTAAAAATATATAATTAGATAAGAATCTAATTAGAAAATTACTACCTTTCAAAAGAAAATGGTTTAATACTTTTAAACAAGCTCCTCATTTCCATCAATTACTTGGTTGGCCTTCACCAAAGCATAGTTATTTCAAAAAAAAGAAAATAACCCCTTTTAAATATGCTCCTCAATCAAAGGTACATTTCATTTCATTATTGATGTACTATTTTAATTAAAACTCCAAGTTCACATTTTATTTTTTAAGTAACAGATATTTCCATTAACTAGCACAGTTAACCCACTGTCACAATTCTCCTGAAATAACGTGTATGATGCAGAATAATTAAGGTAGCAAGGGCAAAAGGTTACTTAAGACTTTACCACTGTGTGAGCTTAAATTATAAGCTTTAAATAAGATGTAAGACCAATGCACATGAAAAAAAGTGCAACTGTAATGGAATGCAGAACAAATTAACTTTTTAACATTTAATGCTACCCAATGCATAATGGGATTTTGCTAAATGCTACAGGGGCAAAAAATACATGTAAGTAACACTGCAAAGTATGCTTGTTAACTACTTTAGATTGAAGGTATTATTGGCCTACTAAATGCTGAGAGAATGGACACACTGTAACATGAAAGACTCTGGGTTTGGTCATCTGATTTGCATGTTTAGTTTGCTGATCCTTCTTAGGAGGGGAAAAGATCAAAAACCTTCAAAATGTTTTGTCAGCCTGTTACCAGAAATTTGGCTCCGCACTTCTCTAGGCTATGAAAGGCTTCTCCTGAAGGCTTACCATCTCCCCTCTTACCTTCTTCCTTAAATCTATGAAGTCAGCCATAAAGGTGCTTTCTGGATGTTTTCAAACTCAGCTCTCTCCATTAGCGCAGAGCTGCCACCCCATGTCCTGCTGACCTAGGGAGCCTGCAATTCAATCTGGGCCCCATGCTTGTAAAGCAATAACCATAGGGAATGGGGCCAGCCTTTGTTTTCATCCAATTAATTGAGTGAAATGGTTTCCACTGTGAAAAGACCCTCATGACCTAACTCTAAAACTTGGCAAAAAAAGGGACTGGAACATCAGTCTAAACTTCAGAATTGCATTGCAAAAAGCCACCATGCCAGACACTGGCCACACACCCAGTGTCCCAAGACAGACAGCTCTTTGATAGTCACTTCTTGTTTCTCATCACCAGGGGTGAAAATATATCTATCAATCTTCTGTTGACTAAAAGCCTTTTCAAAGAAAAAGCACACTCTGTCCTGACCACAGTGTCAAAATCTCAAAGGCCATATTAGAATCAGCAAGGAATGAACACATGTCCATTAACACAAGTTTATAAACCAAGACCTGCTTAAGCATACAGAGGAACCAATCTCATGCTACTTTCAAAAGCACTAAAAACTAATCTAAATTTCCTCCAAAGATGTCAGGGGCTATATTCATTCATACATTTCTGTAAATTTTCATGTACCTGCCATGTGCTAGGCACTGTGCTTGGTCAAGTGAACCCTGAGTAAAGGAAAGAGTCCAAACTGAAAAGGTGAACACAGCAGATCAGCAGAAACCTTATTGTTTTCATCTCTCTTCATTACGTGCTCTATTTTCTGTTCTTCAATAGTTTGGTAAACTCTTCAAAGAAAGTGGCTGAAGGAAAGACTGGTCATTAGAAAGAGAAATATCACTAAGACTTTTCTTTCCAGAAGTTGAATAGCCAGGAAAAAAAATTCTGCTTTTTTACAGTTAACATTCTGATAAACAGGGTAACTTTTGCCTTAAGAGTCTATATAGAACCTTAGAATCTTTCTCAACTCAGTACTTCTAGCCAGTCACCACCAATTGTTCAGAATTGACATAGAAGATGAAAATTATTTGCCGGTGTAATCTTAAATTGCATATAATGAAAGAGATTCTATGCCCAAGAAAAGACTGGACTACATCCCTAAGGTCTGTTGCAATGCCATGAATCTAGAAATATGAAATC
This sequence comes from Castor canadensis, assembly GCF_047511655.1. Taxonomy (NCBI): domain Eukaryota; kingdom Metazoa; phylum Chordata; class Mammalia; order Rodentia; family Castoridae; genus Castor; species Castor canadensis. The sequence continues at coordinate 95,776,249 of NC_133387.1, forward strand.
CTAAAAAGAGGAAGTATCTGACTTGAATTACAACATTCCCAAAGTGTTTATTAGTAGGGTATTTAAGTCCATAGATGGAATTTCTCCCAGAGAGACAATGCTATAAATTGTGTTTATTTCACAAATCATTCCTCAAAAGACTCTTTTAGTCCATAATGTGCCAAAATGAAACTGAAGTAGTATACGTTTGAAATGAGAAACTAGTAGAAAATAATAGACTTTGGGGGGGTTAGTATATTATTCACAATAAAAGTTTAAAACAGCTTTGTGGACTAGACCCAAAACCTAACAACTACTGTTAAAAGGTTGTATCTCTTGTAGCTCTTGGAGTGCATATCTCATTTCCCTGACTAGACTTGAAATTCTTGGCAGAGAGCAATCACTTCAAGCATATTTTGTACCCCTCTCTGACTCCTCTGCACAATATAACTAGTAAATATTCATTGAGCAAGTGTAGATACATCAAATATTTTCCTAAAAGAAATCCAGAAGCATCAGAGAAGCAAATGTCTATACTATTTTCTATCCATATAAAAGGAAAAAAGAACAACAGCGCTTCAGTGTCATTTTTTGATCCCTAAAAGAACACCACTGGCTACCTCTTTTACCACCTCCATCTGACAGGACATAGCAATCTACAACTGTGAGTGCTTCCAAACAATAGATCGGAATAACTTGAACAACTCCATTAGATTGTAAACTCCGTAATGATGAGGACTATGCCTGCCTTGTGCATTGTTGAGGCCTCAATGATCTGGCAGAGTAGCCATCATTATGCATCACGGATAAGCAGTCTTGAAAAGAGCAGGCTTTCAAATAACATTTGTTGAACTGGGTGTGGGGCACACACCTATAATTCAACCACGTGGGAGACTGAGGCAAGAGGAACATGAGTTTAAAGCCAGCCTGTGCTACATAGCAAGAACCTATCTCAAAAAAAATTTTTTTAAAAATAACATTTGTTGGATGAATGAATGAATGAATAATTGTATTATAATCTTTAGATGATTACTCTTAACAGGCCTCTGATCTGTATCAGTCAGTGTAGTGTCCTGAACCTGAAAATATAATATATAACTTTTCAGTCTACAATTATATTTTTAAATTTTTATAAATATAGATAAAAGAACAATTTGCCTTTCCTTATAGCTAAGTAATAAGAGAGAAAAGGACAGCAAAAAAACTTGATGATAGAAGGTAACTGACTCTCAGGGTCAAGAGACAATAACACTGGTACAGACTACCAAGCAGAAGTCAGGACCCATGTGAGGGGCAATAGGATATCACCATGACAGAATGCAGGATATGTGTTGCCAGGACCTCTGGTTTTTCAAAAGAAAAATTATTAAGTCTTCTGGTTTTCAGTTTTGTCAAACTAATAAATATTTTAATTAAAAAAACACTGTATGAGCCAGTTCTAATAATTTTGTTTTGTTTTGGGCAGTGATAAGGATCAAACCAAGAGGGCCTTGCACATCTAAGCAAGCACTCTACTACTGAGTTACATCCCCAGGTCCCAATTCTAATGCTAGATCAAGAACATGCCATGTTCCAACTTGGCAGGACACGGTAGCACCCAACAAGCTGTGACCCCAGCACTTGGGAGGCTGAAGCAAGAACTTGATCACAAGCTCAAGGCTAGACTGGGCTACATAGTAAGACCCTCAAAAAATAAAAATAAAAGAAGGGAGGGGAGGAAGGAAAGGAAGGAAGGAAGGAAGGAGGGAGGGAGGGAGGGAGGGATGGAGGAAGGAAGGAGAATAACAAGGAAGAAGAGGAAGAGGAGGAAGAAGAAGAGGAAGAAGAGGAGAAGGGTTACAACAGGAGTCTGAGCTAGAGAGACTCAAAAAGCAAAATTGCAAACATTAGGATAACTAGGGCAGCGGTTTTCAAACTTTCTAAAAATTTAAATCATAAATTATACCCAGTACTTACAATTAAAAAAAAATACTGAGTACTCAGGTTAAAGGCTGGCCTCTCACCCTTTATCCTGATGGCCCAAGAGGCTCCTCAAGAGTTCCTGAATTCCACTGAGGCCCATTTTGGAAAACCAGTAACTTCAGTGGCAGACTTCTTGGGATAGGAGGAAAGAGGCAGAGTCTGGGGCAAATCTAATATTGAGATGTACTTAGAGTCACAATCTGAAGTAAAAACATGTCTTATAAAATTTTCCACCATAATGTGCTATGATTAAGAGCCAAAGGCAGGAAGGAAATAAGTAACAATACAAGCTGAAAACTATAGTTTTCTCCATATTCCTTGAGTTCCCGAAAGCATGTGTAGAGAATATTTCACTACAAAGCCTCAAGACAAGCTAGAGGAAAGTTCTTAAAAACTGGGAGTTGAACTAAGCACATCATGTCCACATTAAACATTACACCTGAAAGAGGAGCTAGTGTCAACAACGAACAAGACCAAGGCCTAACCACACTACAAATTCACATTCAAAGTACAAGATACCAATTTCATCCATAAAACCAGCAAAGTTTTTTTTGTTTTTTTAATAATAATCCCCAATGTTGCCAGAGAGTTGAGCAATAGATTTTCTTATGTGCTGCCAGAGGGAGGGGAAGCTGACATAGCCTTTCTGAAAGGAAGCATGTATTACAAGCCTTTACACATGGCCTTTAGGCCAACGAGTCTACATCTGGAAATTTATTCTAGGGAAACGGTCGTGAATGTACTAAGTTTTACCCCTAAAGATGCTCACTGCAGCATCATTTATAGTAAAAAGGTTGTCAAGGCTATCAAATTATCCAACACTAGAAAACTAATTAAATCAATTTTGACATAGCTGCACTACATAGCATTAAATAAGATGGCATACAATATTTAAAATGACATGAAAATATAACTGAGATGAAATTAAAAGAAAAATAGGTTTCCAGACACATTTTATATGATGATCTCAATTTTAATGTAATGCATATATATGTAAATATATAAATATACATATATGTAAATATACATAAAGAGATAAAGAATGTTCACAAGAGATTATGGCTATTTACACTTTGTGTTTTGCATTTGTCTGAATTCTACAAGTTTTACACATTGATAATATTTAATATAATTCTTTAAATTTTTTCCAAAAAGTTACATAAAATAAAATATCTGTGATTGTCTTAAAAGGGGTCTTTTTAAAAAATTTTGCCTGGTGGGTTGTACTTACACACATTTTACCACATAATTAAGTCAAAAGTCAATTACTGCTTATCCCTGAAGAAAAGCAATGGAGATATTTGTAGGATGGAAGCAGTCAGGAAAATTTCCACTAATTGATCTAAATTTCCAGAGATGACAGGCTGCAAGGCACACATGTGCTGCTTCCATCCCAGTCCACTCTAGGAAGGTGGATATTGTATTTAGTTTTTAATTTATAGAAAGCCAATGACCAGCTCGTCTGTGGTGACTTGTGCCAGTGTTCCACACAGAACTGTCACTCTTTCAACTGCTCTGAATGGTCCTCCAAGACAGAAAAATATTCTTTTGGCAATTCCTGGAAAGTGCTCTGAAGACTGATGTTGTACTTAGTAATGAAGATACTGTCATGGAATGATTAAAGAATCACCCTTGAATTTTCAATGCTGCTTGATGGCAATAATGACTCATAAAATTGCAACAATCAAGAATAAAACCTTAAAAATATTCTTATTCTTCAATTTTGTCATTATTATAGAAAATAATCTATTATTTAAAGAAAATAGTCTTTTAATGTTAGAAAATGAAAAACATTGAAACAGCCCATCTATATATGAACACAATATAATGTAGTGTACTGTAAGCTATTGAATATTAGGGGAGCATGGTGATAGAGAATGCATAAGTAATAGGGGAAGTCATGATATATACAGGCCCAAAGTACTAAGGTCAAACCTCCTTGTACCATCAATATAAACTTAAAAAAAAATGACAGGTAGGATGATAAAACAGATCTTTTCCTGGGGTAGACACCAGTGGAAGAGTGTGGGCATATGGAAAGGGTGAATAAGGGAGAATATGGTGGATGTACTTTGTATTCACACATGAAAACAGAACAATGAAACCTGCTGAAATGGTTCTAGGAAGGTGGGGAGGGAGGAGAGGGAGAATGGTGGAGAGGGTATATCTAAGATATATTATAAGCACATATATAAATATCATAATGTATCCCCTATACAACTATTACATGCTAATAAAATTTTTTAAAAATAAAAAAGAATTTTTTATTAAGAACAAAACAAAGTATGACAAAGGATGGCCAAAACAAAGAAGAAAAAAGTTTTAAGTCTTTTCTTTTCCCCCCTTTTCTGGTTTTTTGAGACAGTGTCTTACTATGTCGCCCAAGCTAGTCTAGAACTGCCAATCCTCCTGTCTCAGCTTCCTGAATGCTGATATTACAGGCATGTGCCAGCTTTCAATTTAAGTCTTAATAAGAGAATGGTTAAGTATGATCCTTCATGGTCCCAACAGATTCACCACTTAACAATGATGAATGTTAAAATGGTTGAATAGAAGTTTTTTGGGCACCAAGAGTTTTAGGAATGCCTGGCTCTCTACATCTTTATTATTGAAACTACATTTTATGACAAGTAATTGATTGGGAGCTAACTGAACTATCTTTTAACTCATCACCTAGTGTTGACTATGAGGTCCTCCAAAATACTAATTTATAGTAAAAAACAAGTTGACTATTTTTCTAGGTTGAGTATCCAATTATTATATAGCACTAACCATTAAATTATAACAAGCATTATAATCAACAACTTTCAAAATCTTATGGAAAATAACTTTATTTGAGAAAGATGAAATATTTATAAAATTGTTTCTGGTCCAGTGATTCAAGTTCCTGAAAAATATGCTTTTAAAAAGAACTGTAAACCTAATTGAGATATAGCAAGTAAGTTACACCTCAAATGATATAAAGCATACATTTTGTAAATGCTTGTGACTAAACACAAGCACAAAGGATCACAAAAACAGAGTCCTGAAAAAAACCTGACAGTTAAAACACAATGACAGTGATGGGGCTCAACTCCAGTAGAAATACTAAAGCAGGCATGCAAAGTAAGGTATGCATCTCATTAGCAAAATAATATCCTGGTCCCAGTGAAAACTACTGGCAGAAATAGAAGCATAGCTCCAAAGTTCCCAGGAATCATCAACTGTACCTTAAAACATGCATTGAACACCACACCAGGCTCTGCTAGGCACTGGGACATAACAGTGAGCAATGCCTAGGTCTGGCAGTTAATCCTACCCTGGAGACAGAATTAAAACCCACTTCAACTAAAATGCACAGCGCTTACCTGCTAAACAGTTTGGGGCCTAGGAAGAAAAATGACATGAAAGCATGGCTGTGAGTGTTTTCTAACAAAACAGGTACTAGTACAAAAATAAAATACATTCAAATAATCTATTGCTGAACTACAGAGCTCCTATTAGTCACTGTTAATATTAATCAAAATGATTTTCAGACATTTTAATTCAAAAATTATATTATCTATGTATATGTTCATATTTTGCTTAAGAAGCACCATTTAATTTTCAAATATTTAAGTGATTATTCTCAATGGCAAAAGACTACAGTAACTTTTCTTTACAATTATTGTCTATATAAGAAAGCCATGCTCCTTGAGGCTGAAACCATATTATAAACACCTTTACACTCCTTCCAACTCTACATGTACTAATTACTCAACAAATAATTAATAAAGCAATCACTTAAATCTCTTATTCACTGAATATAAATGATCAAATGACTACTGTTTCTAAGAGACTTTTTCCCTACTAACCTCAAGTACATTTTGACATATCACATTGAAAAATCTGTAGATTGAGTAACACTATCAAGACTCAAAAACCACTCAAAAAAATCTTCATGAAATACATTTCCTAAAATGAATCCAAAGAAGTTAAATTAAATACACAAATAAAATTATATCAAAAGAAATGAGAAATATACTATTTTTGTGTTGTTTCTAGAAATGTAACCAAAATTTCAGTTTAAATTTAAGTCGAAAGGAAAAATAATGTGGCTTATCTCAAGAAAACACTTTCATAAAGTTTTTACACTAGTTCTGCAAAACATGAAAGTTGCATCAGTCTTTAGTGAGCCTGACAATATGGTCTGTGAACAAGCAACAGCATTGAAATCTTGTCAGGAAATATTTAAAATATTAAAAACTATGTCAACCCTTGTTCTGCTCATGACTAAACTTGATACAATCAAGAAAAATTAGTTTCGGATGTGGGATACTTCAGGGATTTGAAGTAGTTGGCTAAATAGGAAGCTAAATCCAATTACTTTTCTCAAGATTTGGCATCTTTAACTGAAAACCAATATTCCAATTAACATTAGACAAATATCCAAGCTTATCCACATGTTCCAGGCATCCTTTCTGGCTAACAAGTAGACTACGTTTCAGTATTTAATTATTCCCATATGCATATATAGGGTCTGTATTATACAAGAGGTATACACACACACACAAACACATACAGGAAAATTTAAAGTTCTTTTGTGGTCAACTTCTGCATATGCACAGCCCAAATTTAACGTCTATATAATTTTACCTTTTTTTTCAAAATTAAAAAACATGCCAACACAAATCTTCTTTTTTAATATGTGATGTTTCAAACTACACAAATGGTATTAATGTCAAAGGCTCTCATTAAATCACCCCACCTCTACCCCTAAATTACAAACAACAAAAACCCATCATCAAATATTGCCCTTAGCTTGCCTGAAGCTTAACGGCAATCCAGATATTCTAAGCCAAATTATTTATCTACATGGCACCCTTAACTTCAAAGGAAAGTTTTGAAGCAAGAGTCGTATCAATGAGAAAAGACTTAACTTACTGACAATCAACAGAAGCTCTTCAGAAAGGCAAGAAATCCTCAAGAGTGGGAGATGTGGTGAGCACAACATATACGCCTATGGTTCTGGGTTGTTAAGCCTTACGTATCTTGTGTCACCTAAATCAGTATTGAATTTTCTATGACTGGTGTGTAATTTAACACAGCATATAATTTTTCTTACCAGGACTTTTGGAATAAGTGATATTTATTTATTCTGAACCAGAAAAGAACATGGTTACAGTGTTGTGCATAGTATTTAGGTTTGGAAATTACTCTGTCTATTTTCTGAGGGAGACTTTTGTAATTAAAGGTATGTATGTATATATATGGATGTTTGTGAAGGTAGTTACATTCAGTAAAATATCAGTTATATAGATCTCCATTCTTGGGTAATGTCATTCATCCAAAATAATAAGAATTATGGGGGAATATTAGAGCGAATAAGGAAAAAACAAGACTGAACTTATTTATGAACAGATTCATAAATAAAGTCCATACCCTAAAACCAATTCATATAAAGCACTAATAAGAAATGTAGGCCCCTGCTCAGTACTCTCTATTCTTCATCTGCATGTTTTTGTATTTGTTTGTTTATTTTGACAGTACTGGGGTTTGAACTTAGGGCCTCATGCTTGCGAGACAGGTGCTCTACCACTTGAGCCATCAACCAGCAGCACTCACTATTCTCAAGGGTAATCTTGGAGGGATAGAGACAAAGGCCAATATTAAAACTGAATAAAAAAGAAAGAAAGAAATGGAACTATGTCCCATGTTTATGGATTCAAAGACTTAATATTGAACTCAGTGCTTTATAGTTGCAAAGCAAGTGCTCTATCACTTGAGCCACACCTCCAGTCCATTTTGCTCTAGTTATTTTTGAGATAGAGTTTCATGAACTATTGATTTGGCTGGCCTTGAACCACATCTTCCTGATATCACCCACCCCGGTAGCTAGAATTATAGGTAAGAGCCACTGGCACCCAGATTTTTAACTATAAATTATATAAAACTGGATAGAGAAATGAAGAAAGCAGAGAAAAGTGTATAAAAGGAAGTACACACTTTTCAAAGTGTTCAAGAGAAGGGTTAATATTTAAGAGGAATAATAAACCTCATCCTTTCAGATAAGGAAAGCAGGAGAGCTGGAAATGGAGGTAGATAAGTTTCTAAAAATGCTAGTAAGACACAATGAGGGAGACTATCTGAAAGTTTCAATCTTCCTGACAAGGTAAGATAACGTTCTCTCCTGGGAGTGAGAGGGAGGAGTTGAGTAGTGGACTTGAAGTTTTTACTAACAAATGAGAGAAATCAAAAAGATGACTGACCAAGGACCAACTAGGATATTAAGCAAATGAGCCTAGAGGCATGAATTTCAAGTGGCAGCTAGCAGAGACAGCATTGCGATAAGGCTGAGCTTCCTAAAGTAGAGGAAGGCACAGAACAAGGGGCTCAAGACTGCAGGTATGAAATGATCATTACTAGACTGGTATGTAATGGGACCCTGCAATTCCACTCCTAACCATCTGCCAAATGGAAACAAAACCTATATCCATAAAAAGACATGTGCATGAACATTATTCATGTATTGGTCTAAAATGGAAACAATCCAGTTGCTATGACTGTGTGGGATGATAAAAGCAAGCTAATGAATATACTCATCGCCTAGATTTAACATTTTTGTAATCAGAACACTTGGAAGTGGACAAATTTAAATGAACTACTAAATTACAATGCTCACCATGCTTGTGTAATTTATCTCAAAAAAAGAGAAAATTAAAACACATCCCTCCTTTCTGAGGCTTTGTACCCTTTGATTATCATCACCTCATTCCCCTGCCCTTCTCCCAGTCTCTGATAACTGCTCTTCTTACTTGGCTTTGAGGAGTTCCATTGTTTTCAATTCCACATAAAGTGAGAATATGCAGTATTTGTCTTTCTGTGTCTCGCTTATTTCATTAAGCACTAATAATGTTCTCCAGTTCTATCCATATTGTCACAAATGACAGAATTTTTTCCTTTTTAAAGTCTAAGGGGTATTCCACTGTATACCATATTTTTTCAATCCCTTCATCCCTTGGTGGACAATTAGCTTGATCTATCAAGAGAAAAGGCTAATTTGACTGGCACATAGTTTCTGTAAAAATAAGAGTTAAGATTAGAAGGAGCTCAGTAGTCATGCACCAATGGCTCATGTTTGTAATCCTAGCTACTTGTGAGGCTGAAATTGGGAAGAATCCAGGCATAGTTCATGAAACACCATCTCGAAAATTACCAGAGAAAAACTGACTCAAGGTTTGGCTCAAGTAGTAAAGCACCTGCTTTGCAAGCTTAAAGCAAGTACAAAGCCCTGAGGTCAAACCCTAATCCCACAAAAAAAAAAAAAAATTAGAAGGAACTGGGCATGATTCTTTCAAACCTTTAAATATCATAGTGAGAAGTCTCCAATTACTCTTATAGACAACAGGGATCCTATGACCGTCTTGGGATAGGAGGATATAAAAACTAGAGGTAAGTAATTCATAAGATTAATGTGTCAACAAGCAGTTGACACATTTGACAACACAGACCAGGACTTGTGGGACTCCTTTAGACGATGGCTTCTACTTATCAAGGATGAATCCTCTTATAAACTTTCACCATGAATCACAAAGATGGGATGAAAGATGGAAGAATATGGCCCATGAAAAATATATCACTTCCACAGAGTATGACTCTAGTCCATCATTCTAAATGGGGAATTAACAAAAAATATTAACTGACATCCAGAAGCCAAAGGGCAGGGAGGCAGAGTCAATAACTGGGTAGAAGGAAGTTGGCTTTCCCTAAAAATCTAATATCCTTCTATAACAGATTTGGAAATTGGCCGGGTTCACCTGGCTCACATCTGTAATCCTAGCTACTTGGGAGGCTCAGTTCGAGAGGACTGCAATTCAAGGCCAACCTGGCAAATACTTCACAAGACCCCATCTCCAAAGTAAGCAGAGAAAAATAGACTGGAGTGTGGCATGGATCAAGTGGTAGAATGCCTACTTTGCAAGCATGAAGCCCTGAGTTTAATTCCATTCTCACCAAAAAAAAAAAAAAAAAAGGAAATCATATAAAAGGGAACTTAAAAACAAAAATGCAGGTGTCATGACAGGGAGCCCACTAAAGTTGGACATTGGATAGCCGCTGACTTCACCATATAACATTTTATTAATGATTCTCAGATGGTATGAAAATATACTTAAGTCAATTTAAAATCTAATGTCCAAAGTGGAATTCTTTTAATTACATTAAATCGCTTTTGCCTCCTACTACCTTGTTCCTGTATATGTATACTGGCCCTAATGAAATATCTTTTTTAAAATGCATCATCTCAATTTATCCTCGGTTACTTTTTGGTACTTTCAGACAACACACTGAGCACTGTTAGAACTCCATATATTAACATACAGAGAAAACATATCAGGACTGATACAACTTTTCGGTTGTACAAAGATATTATAAAGACAGCACATTTTTTTGTTGTTCCAAAAGACAACAAAATAATCTCACTAGGAAACTGGTTTTGTGTTTCTGTATTTAAAGGGAGGGGAAAAAATGTGAGAAAGGAAAGGAGGAGGAGGGGAAGGCTGTGAAAGTTTTAAGGGTACAACCCTTATAAATAATCATTAACTACAATTCAAACTATTCAGAACTTCATTTTCAGAAAACTGATACAAAAGGAATAATTGTGCTAGATGGGATTAACCAGGGAGATAGATAACATAAATGAAAGAAAGCCTCATACAATTACAGATAATTGGAGGCCACTTTTATATTTTTCTCTCATCACTGACACAAAAAAGATAAGATTTTCATTTCCTTATAATGGGCCCATTAATAGTTTAATTGTAATAGCAGAAACATCTAGCTTCTGAGTGTATCTCAAAGAACTAAATTTTTTTTAAAAAGATCAAACAAGTGGAAGGAAATTTTAGCAGAATAGGGTATCCCTGATTACTGCTGGCTTAGAATGCTTTATTTTAGACAGAAATTTATCAAATTTCTGAATCTGATAAGCTTATCAAGATAAACTCCTAATATTAAATTTACAATCTAGGCTAACATTACTAGAAAGCGGAAAACTCAAATACTAATTTAACAACATGAAGATAAAGAAACATGTATTCAATTTATAAAAAGCATTCATGCCCCAGGGAAATAAAACATACCAGATGGTTATTAAAAATAGAAGGTTTTTATATATGCTAATAGGTCTGTTCTCCCCTTGATGTATGTATCACCCCCATTAACATCAATTAGCATTACAAATACCTAAATCTACTTTGGACTAACATATATTGTCTGAAACTAATTCAATCTCACAAAATCCTGTAACTTAGATCACTATCATTATAGACTACCCACCAAATAAATGCCCACTGGCCAGCAACCACAACCCTGTCAAGGGTTTGCAATTAGATCACCCTAAATTCATTTTCATTTATTTATTTATTTATTGGTGGTACTGGGGTTCGTGGTTTTATTTATTTATTTATTTATTTACTGGTGGTACTGGGGTTTCAACTCAGGGCTTCACAGTTGGTAGGCAGGCATTCTACTACTTGAGCTATTCTGCCAGCCCAAGGATTGGTTTTTATTTTATTATTACTTTTTTTATTTTATTTATATATTTTTTTATTTTTATTATTATTTTTTAATGACCTTGAATTGATGACAAGAAAAGATCCAAGTCCCTTGCCATAACCATTATGCAGGTATAATAAATACTTATTGAGAATTTGACTAAATAAACACTTTGCATGATGCTGCTTGGACAGGTCCTAAGGGCCCAAAGACAACTTGAAAAGGGTAAGTTCAGAGACGTGGAGTGACACATCCAAAGTCAAAGAAACAGAAAGAGGTTGGACCAGGCCCAAATCTACTGACACAAAATTTGACAACTTTTTCTAACAAGTAACACCTGAGGGCATGGTTTATATGAACAATGGTTATTGGTGATTTACTGACTACTCAAGAGAGCTATCCAACTGTCTGCTATTCACATCTAGTGAGTGAAAATCACTAGGGCAGTTATAGTCTGTTTGTGAACAAGAATTTAAAAGGAATAAAGGTACAACACTGATGAAAAGAGACATCACAATATAAAATGGTGAGTTGGCAAGTCTCTGTGCTTAGCACATCACTGTCCAATAGAGCACACAGTAGCCACACAAGGCTACTCAGCAACTGACATACATGACAAGTATAAAATAAACCAGGTTTTGAAGACTTACTATGAAATGTAAGATAATTTCATTAATGATGTTTATTTCATTGTATGTTGAAATATTTTGAATATATAGGGTTAGATAAAACACATTGTTAAAATTACACTTATTTCATTCTACTTTTGATGTGGCATCTAGAATATTAAAAATTACTTAAGTGGCTCACATTTGTGCCACTTAAATTTCAATTGGGTAGCACTGGCCTAAAACCTATAGCCACACAGATATTGAATACATCAGTTACATAACAAACACACTCTAGAAACTACAACCCAGGTTGTATTCTGACCCTGATGAAGAATAATTTAAATTATCATGAAGGAGCTTATACTTCCCTACTTTGACTGAGAGACTAGTGAGGGTCAGAAACAGCAGGGAAACACCCATTCTTATTGATATGTTCATTCTAAGACCATTCAGTTATCGACTTGTTCACTTCTGAGTAAATGGGGATAAGCTAACTGTGACATGAAATAATAAGCAAAAGCTCTAAACATTATGAGACCAAAGAAATATGCTTAACATTATACACAGCAAGAGGAAATCGCTCCCTCAGAAAATACCAATGGAGAGATTCCAAGATGGTGGCTAGAGGTAGGAAGCAGAAAGCGACCCTCCTATAGTGAAATCTTGGAGAGATGCTGAAGACACACTTTGCAGGCATAATCAAGGAGAAAAGGCATAACTTTGACCCCTCCACACCTCCAGCCGGTGCAGAGAATCTCCACTTCACATTAAACGGAGAAACGAGGAGGGCCCCCGGGGCCGCCAGTGGCCGGCGCCCATGCGGCTTGGGAAGACGCGGACCAGGTGAGCTTCGCGGTACCACAGTATCCCCACAGACAAGCCTGGGCCAGAGCAGCATAGCCCCCTGGACAGACTGACCTCCACCAGGGAAAAAAGAGAAACTTATTTTTTATTTTTTTTATCTTTGATTTTCAATCCTCTCTCTCTCTAATGTCTGTTCAGCTTACTGTCTATTAGTACACTAACACTCCCTGTTTATACCTTTGAAACTCTCTTGTCTGATACCTTGTTCTGCTTTCTCCCTCTTGACATTATTTGTTTTCCCCTTTTCTTTAACTTCTTGCTTTCCCTCTCAGCTCACTCTTCCATTCTCAATATTACCATTGTTATTATTACAAGCTAAAAAATACTTAATTGCACACAGTACAGGGACAGTAACAACACCAAGGACAATGACGGGAAGACAGAAAAAACAGGGAAACCAGTTTCCCCACAGCAAAAAATTAGTACAGGAACCAGAGGGGAATGAAGAAAACAGAAACTCAGATCCAGACTCCAACAAAATGAAGATAAACTATGACAAAGGACCCAATGAAGCCTACAAGAATAATTTAAAAGAAGACATACCACAAGTACTCAATGAGAATTTTATAGAGATGACACTGGATAGGGTCAACCAAAATGTACAGGAGACACTCAAGAAATTCCAAGACAATAAAAATAGAGAATTTGAAAAAGCAAAAGAAGAAATAAAGGAAACTATAGAAGCACTGTATAAACACCAAAGTGAAAGACAGAACACAATGAATAAATGGATAAATGAACAGAGGACAAAAATAGACAACATTAAAGAAGAAAACTGCCAGGATATGGAAAACCTCAGAAAAAAGAACAAAACAGAACTGCAAAACAAAACAGAAGGCCAATCCAGCAGAATAAAACAAACAGAAGACAGAATCTCAGAACTTGAAGATGAAATGGTAATTAAAGGAAAAACCGAAGAACTATTAATTAAACAACTCAAGACCTGTGAAAAGAAAATGCAAGAACTCACTGACTCCATCAAAAGACCAAACTTGAGAATCATGGGCATCGAAGGAGGAGAAGAGGTGCAAGCGAAGGGAATGCGTAATATATTCAACAAAATAATAACGGAAAATTTCCCAAATCTAGAGAAAGATATTCCCATACAGATGCAAGAGGCCTCCAGGACACCAAACAGACCAGATCAAAATAGAACTACTCCACGACATATCATCATTAAAACAACAAGTTCAGAAACTAAGGAAAGAATATTGAAGGCTGTAAGAGAGAAAAAACAAGTAACATACAAAGGTAAACCCATCAAAATCACAGCAGACTTCTCAACAGAACATTAAAAGCAAGAAGAGCGTGGGGTGAGATCTTCCGGGCACTGAATGAAAATAACTTCAACCCCAGGATATTCTACCCAGCAAAACTATCATTCAAAATAGATGGAGCAATAAAAGTCTTCCATGATAAGCAGAAACTAAAACAATATGTGACCACAAAGCCACCATTACAAAAGATTCTGCAAAGGATCCTGCACACAGAAAGTGACACAAAACTTAACCATGAAAAGGCAGGCAGCACAAAACCACTGGATAAGAAAAAGCAAGACAGTAGAGAGTAACATCAAGTTAGGTACACACAATCAAACCTTCAAACAACTAAGACAACTAAATGACAGGAATCACCACATACCTATCAGTACTAATGCTTAATGTTAATGGACTTAATTCACCCATCAAAAGACACCGTTTGACAAAATGGATTAAAAAAGAAGATCCAACAATTTGTTGCTTACAGGAGACTCATCTCACCGACAGAAATAAGCATATGCTTAGGATGAAAGGCTGGAAGAAGATTTACCAAGCCAATGGCCCCCGAAACAAGCAGGAGTAGCAATACTTATCTCTGACAAAGTAGACTTCAAACCTACATCGATCAAACGAGATACAGAAGGACATTACATACTAATAAAAGGGGAAATAGACCAAAAGGAAATAATAATCATCAATCTGTACGCACCCAATGTCAACACACCCAATTTCATCAAACATACCCTGAAAAACCTAAAAGCATATATAAACATCAACACAGTGGTTGTGGGAGACTTTAACACTCCATTATCATCAATAGATAGGTCATCCAAACAAAAACTCAATAAAGAAATCCAAGATCTAAAATATGCAATAGATCAAGTGGACCTAGTAGATGTCTACAGAACATTTCATCCAACCTCTACACAATATACATTCTTCTCAGCAGCCCATGGAACCTTCTCCAAAATAGATCATATCCTAGGGCACAAAGCAAGCCTCAGCAAATATAAGAAAAAAGAAATAATACCGTGCATACTATCTGACCACAATGCAGTAAAAAGTAGAACTCAACAACAAAAGTAAAGACAAAAAACATACAAACAGCTGGAAACTAAATAACTCATTACTTAATGAAGAATGGATCATCGATGCAATAAAAGAGGAAATTAAAAAGCTCCTAGAAGTCAATGAAAATGAAAACACAACCTACCGGAACCTATGGGACACAGCTAAGGCAGTCTTGAGAGGAAAGTTTATAGCCATGAGTGCATATATTAAAAAGATTGAAAGATCCCAAATCAATGACCTAATGATACATCTCAAACTCCTAGAAAAACAAAAACAAGCAAATCCCAAAACAAATAGAAGGAGAGAAATAATAAAAATAAGAGCTGAAATCAACGAAATAGAAACCAAAAAAACCATACGAAGAATTAATGAAACAAAAAGTTGGTTCTTTGAAAAAATAAACAAGATCGATAGACCCCTGGCAAACCTGACTAAAATGAGGAGAGAAAAAACCCAAATTCGTAGAATTAGAAATGCAAAAGGGGAGGTAACAACACACACCATGGAAGTCCAGGAAATCATCAGACACTACTTTGAGAACCTATATTCAAATAAATTTGAAAATCTAAAAGAAATGGAAAGATTTCTAGATACATATGATCACCGAAAACTGAACCAACAGGAAATTAATCACCTGCATAGATCTATAACACAAAATGAAATTGAAGCAGCAATCAAGAGTCTCCCCAAAAAGAAAAGTCCAGGACCAGATGGATTCTCTGCTGAATTCTATCAGACCTTTAAAGAAGAACTGATACCAACCCTCCTTAAACTGTTCCATGAAATAGAAAGGGAAGGAAAACTACCAAACACATTTTATGAAGCCAGTATTACACTTATCCCAAAACCAGGCAAAGACACCTCCAAAAAGGAGAACTATAGGCCAATCTCCTTAATGAACATTGATGCAAAAATCCTCAACAAAATAATGGCAAACCGAATTCAACAACACATCAAAAAGA
The DNA here is from genome assembly GCF_047511655.1 of Castor canadensis. Classification (NCBI taxonomy): domain Eukaryota; kingdom Metazoa; phylum Chordata; class Mammalia; order Rodentia; family Castoridae; genus Castor; species Castor canadensis. The sequence goes on from NC_133387.1 coordinate 95,792,470, forward strand.
TTATTCACCACGACCAAGTAGGCTTCATCCCAGTGATGCAGGGGTGGTTCAATATACGAAAATCAATAAACGTAATAAACCACATTAACAGAAGCAAAGACAAAAAACACTTGATCATCTCAATAGATGCAGAAAAAGCCTTTGATAAGATCCAACATCATTTCATGATGAAAGCTCTAAGAAAACTAGGAATAGAAGGAAAGTTCTTCAACATTATAAAAGCTATATATGACAAACCTACAGCCAGCATTATACTTAACGGAGAAAAACTGAAACCATTCCCTCTAAAATCAGGAACCAGACAAGGATGCCCACTATCTCCACTCCTATTCAACATAGTACTGGAATTCCTAGCCAGAGCAATTAGGCAAGAAGAAGGAATAAAAGGAATACAAATAGGTAAAGAAACTGTCAAAATATCCCTATTTGCAGACGACATGATCCTATACCTTAAAGACCCAAAAAACACCACTCAGAAGCTTCTAGACATCATCAATAGCTATAGCAAGGTAGCAGGATATAAAATCAACATAGAAAAATCATTAGCATTTCTATACACTAACAATGAGCAAACAGAAGAAGAATGAATGAAAACAATCCCATTTACAATAGCCTCAAACAAAATCAAATACCTAGGTGTAAACCTAACAAAAGATGTGAAAGACCTCTACAAGGAAAACTATACACTTCTGAAGAAAGAGATTGAGGAAGACTATAGAAAGTGGAGAGATCTCCCATGCTCATGGATTGGTAGAATCAACATAGTAAAAATGTCAATACTCCCCAAAGTAATCTACATGTTTAATGCAATTCTCATCAAAATTCCAATGACATTCACTAAAGAGATTGAAAAATCTACTGTTAAATTTATATGGAAACACAAGAGGCCACGAATAGCCAAGGCAATACTCAGTCAAAAGAACAATGCAGGAGGTATCACAATACCTGACTTCAAACTATATTACAAAGCAATAACAATAAAAACAGCATGGTACTGGCACAAAAACAGACAGGAAGACCAGTGGAACAGAATAGAGGATCCAGATATGAAGCCACACAACTATAAGCAACTTATCATTGACAAAGGAGCTAAAAATATACGATGGAGAAATAGCAGCCTCTTCAACAAAAACTGCTGGGAAAACTGGTTAGCAGTCTGCAAAAAACTGAAACTAGATCCATGTATATCACCCTATACCAAGATTAACTCAAAATGGATCAAGGATCTTAATATAAGACCACAAACTCTTAATTTGATACAAGAAAGAGTAGGAAATACTCTGGAGTTAGTAGGTATAGGTAAGAACTTTCTCAATAAAACCCCAGAAGCACAGCAACTAAGAGATAGCATAGATAAATGGGACCTCATAAAACTAAAAAGCTTCTGTTCATCAAAAGAAATGGTCTCTAAACTGAAAAGAACACCCACAGAGTGGGAGAAAATATTTGCCAACTATACATCAGACAAAGGACTGATAACCAGAATATACAGGGAACTTAAAAACTAAATTCTCCCAAAACTAATGAACCAATAAAGAAATGGGCATGTGAACTAAACAGAACTTTCTCAAAAGAAGAAATTCAAATGGCCAGAAAACACATGAAAAAATGCTCACCATCTCTAGCAATAAAGGAAATGCAAATTAAAAACCACGCTAAGATTCCACCTCACCCCTGTTAGAATAGCCATCATCAGCAACACCACCAACAACAGGTGTTGGCGAGGATGCAGGGAAAAAGGAACCCTCTTACACTGTTGGTGGGAATGTAGACTAGTACAACCACTCTGGAAAAAAATTTGGAGGCTACTTAAAAAGCTGGACATCGGTCTACCATTTGATCCAGCAATACCACTCTTGGGGATATACCCAAAAGACTGTTACTCCAGAGGCACCTGCACATCCATGTTTATTGCGGCACTATTCACAATAGCCAAGTTATGGAAACAGCCAAGATGCCCCAGCACTGACAAATGGATTAAGAAAATGTGGTATCTATACACAATGGAATTTTATGCAGCCATGAAGAAGAACGTAATGTTATCATTCGCTGGTAAATGGATGGAATTGGAGAACATCATTCTGAGTGAGGTTAGCCTGGCCCAAAAGACCAAAAATCGTATGTTCTCCCTCATATGTGGACATTAGATCAAGGGCAAACACAACAAGGGGATTGGACTTTGAGCACATGATAAAAGCGAGAGCACACAAGGGAGGGGGGAGGATAGGTAAGACACCTAAAAAACTAGCTAGCATTTGTTGCCCTTAACGCAGAGAAACTAAAGCAGATACCTTAAAAGCAACTGAGGCCAATAGGAAAAGTGGAATCAGTACTAGAGAAAAGGTGAGATCAAAAAGAATTAACCTAGAAGGTAACACACACACACAGGAAATCAATGTGAGTCAATGCCCTGTATAGCTATCCTTTTCTCAACCAGCAAAAACCCTTCTTCCTTCCTATTATTGCTTATACTCTCTCTACAACAAAATTAGAAATAAGGGCAAAATAGTTCCTGCTGGGTATTGAGGGGGGGGAGAGGGAGGGGGCGGAGTGGGTGGTAAGGTTGGGGTTGGGGGCAGGGGGGAGAAATGACCCAAGCCTTGTATGCACATATGAATAATAAAAGAAAAATGAAAAAAAAAAAGGAATTACCAATGAATAGTAGGAGTCTGTGACCACATCCCCCTTTTCAAAAAGTTATTATTTGTGATATTATGTGTGGTAAAATATATCTAATAGGCCAGGTGCATTGGTACATACCTGTAATCCTTAGCACTTGGGAAGCTGAAGTAGGAAAATCATGAGTTCAAGGTCAGTCTTGGTTACAGAGTGAGTTTAAGGCCAGCCTAGGGTACAGTGAGACTTGACCTCAAAAAAACACACATTATATAAAATTTGCCATCTCAACTATTTTATTTGGCAGTACTGGAGTTTGAACTCAGGTCTTCATGCTTGTGAAGCAGTTACTCAGCCACTTGACACTTTCAGCCCACCATGTTAACTACTTCTAAGTGTAAAGTACAATGGTACTTTACTACAACAATGTGAAAATACTAATTTCACATTTTTGTGGAAAACTTACTTCTATGCCCATAAAACTATGATCAAGTAACTGTTTAAGAATTTTAAGTCATCTAAAACAAACATATACCATTTCCAATTTTTTATTCCTTCCAAGTACTTGCATATATATCTACTATAGGCATATCTATTTCATCATTTGTAACTTACCATATATTATTTAATAGTTTACACTAGTTTTTATTGTGTATTTAATTTTTATTCATGTATTCACATGTGCATACATTGTTTTACACTAGTTTTTAAAGTAATGAAATAACATGATATGAAATGATATTATATCAAATAATAGCATTAGGGGCTAAAGGAATAGCTCAGTGGTAGAGTGCTTGCCTAGCATGCTTGAGGCCCTGTGTTCAATTCCCAGCACAGAAAAATTACTTTAAAAAGTGAACAGCTATCCCTTCTCTCTATTTACTAATGTTCACTTCTCCTTTTGACCTGAATTCCTCTCTCTCACTGCCTCTTCTACCCATGTTCAAATGATCATCAAATAGTAGCACTAAACTATGCCTAATCATTTCCAAGGTAACACTGGTAATCAATACTGAAATTTCTTGCAAAAGAAATTAATATTGCAAATGAACTTGGTGAATGTAGTTTTCCTTTGTGAACTATTTTTATAACTAAATATCTAAGAATAAAACTATAGGGTTAAAACATAAAGCTCAATTTTTATTGCCATCTGATTCTTTCTCTTTTTTTCTTTTTTTTTTTTTCACTTAACATTCCCATTCATCCCCAAATGTATGGTCACAAATTCCTGTTCCTTCCTTTCTCACCTGTCTATTCTATTACCATTAGAGGGAGAACGTCCTTCAGCTCATAAGTAATCACACAGAAAATAAGCCTAGCAACAGCATCAAACCCCCAATAGCTATGCTTGAGTCTATCAGAAGGTTGCTCACTTTCCTTGCCAATGGCAATGAGAGAAGTGGGTCTCAGAATGTTTCATCATGTATCCCCTTGTGTTATCAGCCACAATCAGGCTCATTTAAAAAGTCATGGACCAAAAAGCTCTTAGACTTCTATGTGACTTAAAATGATCATTCACATCAATGCCATACAAATAATCAGAGTAGAAGGAAGTTCTAAGTACAGAAAAAGAAACAAATAGCAAACCCCCAAAACCACAGGATCTGTTTAAAATTATACCTAATACAATCTGTTTCACAGAAGAGAAAAACTAGCCATGTGCCTTTCTAAAACATTAATGACTATCAGTCATTACATCACACATATGTCATCTGACACAAACTTTTAGATCAGGAAACATTTCCCCTTTGCTGCAACAGAGAGTTTAGTGTTCAAATGGGAAAAAAAAATCTCAGCACACATAAAAGCACCAAAACATAAGCCAAACCATAATTTCCCCTATTTCAATTTACTCAACCAGTCTTGCTTTGACTAACAAGTGTATGTGAAAATTTTATAACATGAAAGAGAACTTATTTTCCAAAGTGCAACTCTTACTGCCAAGTGCAATAAGAATTAGCATTCAATAGCAAAGAAACTGAACTGTAGGAGTTAACACATTAATAAAATACCCTCCTCCTCTGATACTCAAGTTTCACTTAGATCAGGCTTTGGGGAACTATCCAGAAGATTTCTGTTACTGATATGTCTATACACAATTAATATTTTAGTTCATCATGCTTACATACATATGTGCAGCATGAATATGTACAAACAATTTACACACATCTCCTTTTTCTTTAGCCTGACCGTATTTTTTTCTAAAGAAAACCTAGGATGTCTACATCCCACATGGCAGTGATTAAAATAAAAATGTCACATGATGTATTAAAGCATGGACTTTAGAGTACATTGCCTGATATTTGTATCCCACTGAGAAACTTTCTTAACCCTGCTCAGAGCCTTGGGTTCTTCATCCATAAACCAGCAATACTAATGCCACATTCACGACATATCTGTAATAAAGGAAATTTACTTCAGACTGAAAATATGCTGAATAAGCATGAATGTTACCTCTTTTCCCTCCCTTTGTCTCTTAGCACCTCCAAAAATACATTCAGGTGAGTGAGAAGGCAATATTCCAGTATTACAAATGAGGAAATTTAGGTTTCTAGAAAAAAAAATCTCAATATGCTTATTCTCTTTCAACATTATGCCTCTAAAGTTAGAAGCTAAGGTAGAACTTCTTTCAAAAAGGAAGATTTTCCTTCAAATTCTCAATACAACCTACGGAAATTATGCTTAGAAATTGGAAATCTTTATTCACTGGGAGTCAGAGCCTTTCCCCTGTGGGTATCATGACATACTTTTCTCAGAGTGATATTCCTGGGCCCTGTCCTTCGTTCAGCCATAGACCAACCTCAATAAGAGGTGCTTTGTAGATGCACCAGTGGAGAGTGAGGTGCTAATACCTACTATGTAGGAAAGGAATGATAATAAAAGATTGGAATATGGGTTTGGAGGTTCCTGTTACAGGATGTAAGAAAAGACTTGCAAATGAAAAATAGGAGAAAAAACTGATTGGCTGACTCCCTTTGTGCATCAAAACTCTTCAACTATTGATGGTATTTGTTGAAGACAGTATCCATCCATTGAAAAGCTACAGGGCCAGAGAGCATCAACTGAAGGATGCTATTTCTAAGTGAGATTACCATTCATGGGTGGTTACTTCACTGCGGTTAACCAGAATGCACATCTCAAAAAGAAGCATAAGCTACCCAGTGAATGTATCACTGATGTCCACTGCAGCTCCTTTCTTCACCTTGCTGGAAAGCCACAGGTGAGTTGGAGTTCGGGTAAAAATACCTGTTTTGCATTTCAACCCTACACTGTATTGGACTCCCAGTTGTCTTACTCTACTAATCAGAAATCAGTATCCTAATGGGGCCAGAACTACATTATTTGAGGTGACCAATGCAAAATAAAAATACAGGGTCCTTTGTTAAATACACATTAAGTATTTCAGGATGGCTACTGCAGAGCATTAAACCAAGCACAAGGCTTGGTATAACTATGTATGTCACACACACATGAAAACTGCCCTATATACAGGTAGGATGAGAACTTACAAGGAGATTGAACAATACATGACATCAAAAAGAAGCACATTGCTGTAAGACAACATGCAAGCACATGGCAAGGATTTAACAGTCTACCAGCCTGAAAACAGCACAGACACAGTTCACTGAGAACAACTCCCAACAAAGCCTAATTATTTTTATGATAAAGCATCTTCAGAGTCCTTAAGACCATGACTGTAAAACTTTAATGATAAGAAACAGGTTCTGGTAGGGGGTAGGTATTGATGAAAAGGGGAGGGTGAATGCGGGGGGTAAAAACGGGTTAATAAAATCAACATATTTATATACTTGTATGAAAATAAAACAAGGAAACTTGTTGAAATCATTTTAAGTAGGAAAGAGGGGAATGAGGGAGGTACAGGTAACCTAACCAAAGCACACTGAAGCATGTATGGGAATGTCATACTGAAATACCCTTGTATAATTAATATACGCCAATAAAATGTTTTTTTAAAAAAAATACATAATTTTTTAAGACTTTAATTACAAGAAACATAAGTTTCAAGGGCTTCAGGTATAACTCAGTGGTACAATGCTAGCCTAGTATGCATGAAGTCTTGGGTATAACCTCCAGCAGTGCAAGAAAATCACATGTAGTAAAACTGCTAAATGGTACAGGTAGCATTTCAGGTCAGTGGAACAGACTACACAATAAACAGGGGCTAAGACATCCTAGACCACCATTTTTGGAAAGAAGATTAGATTCCCACTAAATTACATAATAAATTCCTGATGGACCTAGAAAGTATATAGAAAGAATGACAGTACAGCCAGACACAGTGGTTCATACCTGTGATCCCAGCACTAGGAAGGCAGAGGCAGGAGGATCACAAGTTCTAAGCAGCCTAAGATATATAATGAGAACCTGTCTCAAAACAAGTGATAATATAAAATATTACAATACATCTTGGGGTGTAGTTCAAGTGGTAGAGTGCTTGCCTAGCAAGCATAAGGCCCTGAGTTTAAACCCCAGTATCAACAAAAACAAAATAAAATAAATTATAAATTGATATCCATATACTCTTGAGAAGGAGGTCCTAGACAGAGAAATCTAAAGGAAAAAAGATGAACTGAGTTTACTATACAAATTTTTTTTTAGATTATACATGTCAAAAATACATTACACCAGGCACCAGTATAATCCTAGATACTCAGGAGGCAGAGATTGGAGAATCTCAGTTCAAAGTCATCCTGGGCAAATAGTTCAAGAGGCCCTATTAAAAAACAACCCATCGAGAATTCCAAGATGGCGGCTAGAGGCAGGAAGCAGAAAGCGACCCTCCTATAGTGAAATCTTGTAGAGATGCCAGAGACACACTTTGCAGGCCTAATCACTGAGAAAAGGCATAACTTTGACCCCTCCACACCTTCTGCCGGCACAGAGAATCTCCAGTTCACGTTAAACGGAGAACCGAGGAGGCCTCCGGGCCGCCAGTGGCCGGCGCCCATACGGCTTGGGAAGACGCGGACCAGGTGAGCTTCGAGGTACCGCGGTTCCCCCACAGACAAGCCTGGGCCAGAGCAGCATAGCCCCCTGGACAGATTGACCTCCACCCGGGAAAAAAAGAGAAACTGAGTACTAAGCAATAAGAACAGTTAAGACACGCTGGAAAGAGGGTGGGGCGCCCTGAGCGCTGAAAATTGGGGGAAAGGACTCCTTCCCGGGACTGTAAATAAACAAGCCAGGCAGGCCGGAGAGACTCTGGCGGGAGCGGGGCGCGCCAGCAACCAGGAGCAGGGACGCTTGTGAGGGGAGGGAAGACCCACTTCCCACGTGAACTGTAAATAAACACGCAGGCCTGACAACGCGGGGCAGTGTCACCTTTCCCAGTGCTTGGAAAGGGGAAAGCCTGTAGCAGAGGCCCCCGCACAGGAGAACTCTGAGCAAACAAAGCCTGTGGGACCAGGTGAGTGCTAGCTCACCCCAGAGATCTGCATAAATAACACCGCCAGCTACAGGCTGAGAGCAGCAGGCAGGCAAGCCACAGTTGCAGATACCACTCTCAGAACTGCCTCCAGATGCTTTTTTTTCTTTTTCTCCCTACCTTTGATGAGAGAACAACCGAATTACACCTGCAGGCCGAAAAACTTACTGAAACTGTATTGCATTTGAACCGGGGACACTTGGTGGGGCTTTTTTTTTTTTTTCTTCTGTGTGTGTGTGAGTGTAGTTTTGTTCTACTTTATGCATCCCCTTTGATGAGACAACTACAGAACAACATCTGAGGCACCAACTCCAGGACTGGACATTGAGACGGACATCCAAATTATTAAGACTGAAATTGCATTGCATATAAACTTGGAAGTTTTTTGGGTTTTTTTTTTTTAATTTTATATTTTCCATTTTATTTTAATTCATTTTTATATATAGATATTACTTTCATATACTTATTTTTTATTTTTTTATCTTTGATTTTCAATCCTCTGTCTCTCTATTGTCTGTTCAGCTTACTGTCGATTAGTACACTAACACTCCCTGTTTATACCTTTGAAACTCTCTTGTCTGATACCTTGTTCTGCTTTCTCCCTCTTGTCTGTATATTTGTTTTCCCCTTTTCTTTAACTTCTTGCTTTCCATCTCAGCTCACTCTTCCATTCTCAATATTACCATTGCTATTATTACAAGCTAGAAAATACTTAATTACACACAGTACAGGGACAGTAACAACACCAAGGACAATGACAGGAAGACAGAAAAAACAAGGAAACCAGTTTCACCACAGCAAAAAATTAGTACAGGAACCAGAGAGGAATGAAGAGAACAGAAACTCAGATCCAGACTCCAACAAAATGAAGATAAACTGTGCCAAAGGACCCAGTGAAGCCCACAAGAATAATTTAAAAGAAGATATACTACAAGTACTCAATGAGAATTTTATAGAGATGATACTGGATAGGGTCAACCAAAATGTACAGGAGACACTCAAGAAATTCCAAGACAATAAAAATAGAGAATTTGAAAAAGCAAAAGAAGAAATAAAGGAAACTATAGAAGCACTGTATAAACACCAAAGTGAAAGAGAGAACACAATGAATAAACGGATAAATGAACTGAGGACAAAAATAGACAACAATAAAGAAGAAAACAGCCAGGATATGGAAAACCTCAGAAAAAAGAATGAAACAGAACTGCAAAACAAAACAGAAGGCCAATCCAGCAGAATAGAACAAACAGAAGACAGAATCTCAGAACTTGAAGATAAAATGGTAATTAAAGGAAAAACTGAAGAACTATTAATTAAACAACTCAAGACCTGTGAAAAGAAAATGCAAGAACTCACTGACTCCATCAAAAGACCAAACTTGAGAATCATGGGCATCGAAGAAGGAGAAGAGGTGCAAGCGAAGGGAATGCGTAATATATTCAACAAAATAATAACGGAAAATTTCCCAAATCTAAAGAAAGATATTCCCATACAAATGCAAGAGGCCTCCAGGACACCAAACAGACCAGATCAAAATAGAACTACTCCACGACATATCATCATTAAAACAACAAGTTCAGAAACTAGGGAAAGAATATTGAAGGCTGTAAGAGAGAAAAAACAAGTAACATACAAAGGTAAACCCATCAAAATCGCAGCAGACTTCTCAACAGAAACATTAAAAGCAAGAAGAGCGTGGGGTGAGATCTTCCGGGCACTGAATGAAAATAACTTCAACCCCAGGATACTCTACCCAGCAAAGCTATCATTCAAAATAGATGGAGCAATAAAAGTCTTCCATGATAAGCAGAAACTAAAACAATATGTGACGACAAAGCCACCATTACAAAAGATTCTGCAAGTGATCCTGCACACAGAAAGTGACACCCAACTTAACCATGAAAAGGCAGGCAGCACCAAACCACAGGATAAGAAAAAGCAAGACAGTAGAGAGTAACATCAAGTTAGGTACACACAAACCTTCAAACAACTAAGATAACTAAATGGCAGGAATCACCACATACCTATCAGTACTAACACTTAATGTTAATGGACTTAATTCACCCATCAAAAGACACCGTTTGACAAAATGGATTAAAAAAGAAGATCCAACAATTTGTTGCTTACAGGAGACTCATCTCACCGACAGAAATAAGCATATGCTTAGGATGAAAGGCTGGAAGAAGATTTACCAAGCCAATGGCTCCCGAAAACAAGCAGGAGTAGCAATACTTATATCTTACAAAGTAGACTTCAAACCTACGTTGATCAAACGAGATACAGAAGGACATTACATACTAATAAAAGGGGAAATAGACCAAAAGGAAATAATAATCATCAATCTGTACGCACCCAATGTCAACGCACCCAATTTCATCAAACATACCCTGAAAGACCTAAAAGCATATATAAACATCAACACAGTGGTTGTGGGAGACTTTAACACTCCATTATCATCAATAGATAGGTCATCCAAACAAAAACTCAATAAAGAAATCCAAGATCTAAAATATGCAATAGATCAAGTGGACCTAGTAGATGTCTACAGAACATTTCATCCAACCTCTACACAATATACATTCTTCTCAGCAGCCCATGGAACCTTCTCCAAAATAGATCATATCCTAGGGCACAAAGCAAGCCTCAGCAAATATAAGAAAAAAGAAATAATACCATGCATACTATCTGACCACAATGCAGTAAAAGTAGAACTCAACAACAAAAGTAAAGACAAAAAACATACAAACAGCTGGAAACTAAATAACTCATTACTTAATGAAGAATGGATCATTGATGCAATAAAAGAGGAAATTAAAAAGTTCCTAGAAGTCAATGAAAATGAAAACACAACCTACCGGAACCTATGGGACACAGCTAAGGCAGTCTTGAGAGGAAAGTTTATAGCCATGAGTGCATATATTAAAAAGATTGAAAGATCCCAAATCAATGACCTAATGATACATCTCAAACTCCTAGAAAAACAAGAACAAGCACATCCCAAAACAAATAGAAGGAGAGAAATAATAAAAATAAGAGCTGAAATCAACGAAATAGAAACCAAAAAAACCATACAAAGAATTAATGAAACAAAAAGTTGGTTCTTTGAAAAAATAAACAAGATCGATAGACCCCTGGCAAACCTGACTAAAATGAGGAGAGAAAAAACCCAAATTAGTAGAATTAGGAATACAAAAGGGGAGATAACAACAAACACCATGGAAGTCCAGGAAATCATCAGAGACTACTTTGAGAACCTATATTCAAATAAATTTGAAAATCTAAAAGAAATGGACAGATTTCTAGATACATATGACCATCCAAAACTGAACCAAGAGGAAATTAATCACCTGAATAGACCTATAACACAAAATGAAATTGAAGCAGCAATCAAGAGTCTCCCCAAAAAGAAAAGTCCAGGACCTGATGGATTCTCTGCTGAATTCTATCAGACCTTTAAAGAAGAACTGATACCAACCCTCCTTAAACTGTTCCACGAAATAGAAAGGGAAGGAAAACTGCCAAACACATTTTATGAAGCCAGTATTACACTTATCCCAAAACCAGGCAAAGACACCTCCAAAAAGGAGAACTATAGGCCAATCTCCTTAATGAACATTGATGCAGAAATCCTCAACAAAATAATGGCAAATCGAATTCAGCAACACATCAAAAAGATTATTCACCACGACCAGGTAGGCTTCATCCCAGGGATGCAGGGGTGGTTCAACATATGAAAATCAATAAACGTAATAAACCACATTAACAGAAGCAAAGACAAAAAACACTTGATCATCTCAATAGATGCAGAAAAAGCCTTTGATAAGATCCAACATCATTTCATGATAAAAGCTCTAAGAAAACAAGGAATAGAAGGAAAGTTCCTCAACATTATAAAAGCTATATATGACAAACCTACAGCCAGCATTATACTTAACGGAGAAAAATTAAAACCATTCCCTCTAAAATCAGGAACCAGACAAGGATGCCCACTATCTCCACTCCTATTCAACATAGTACTGGAATTCCTAGCCAGAGCAATTAGGCAAGAAGAAGGAATAAAAGGAATACAAATAGGTAAAGAAACTGTCAAAATATCCCTATTTGCAGACGACATGATCCTATACCTTAAAGACCCAAAAAACTCTACTCAGAAGCTTCTAGACATCATCAATAGCTATAGCAAGGTAGCATGATATAAAATCAACACAGAAAAATCATTAGCATTTCTATACACTAACAATGAGCAAACAGAAAAAGAATGTATGAAAACAATTCCATTTACAATAGCCTCAAAAAAAATCAAATACCTAGGTGTAAACCTAACAAAACATGTGAAAGACCTCTACAAGGAAAACTATAAACTTCTGAAGAAAGACATTGAGGACGATTATACAAAGTGAAGAGATCTCCCAGGCTCATGGATTGGTAGAATCAACATAGTAAAAATGTCAATACTTCCCAAAGTAATCTACATGTTTAATGCAATTCCCATCAAAATTCCAATGACATTCATTAAAGAGACTGAAAAATCTACTGTGAAATTTATATGGAAACACAAGAGGTCACGAATAGCCAAGGCAATACTCAGTCAAAAGAACAATGCTGGAGGTATCACAATACCTGACTTCAAACTATATTACAAAGCAATAACAATAAAAACAGCATGGTACTGGCACAAAAACAGACAGGAAGGCGAGTGGAACAGAATAGAGGATCCAGATATGAAGCCACACAACTATGAGCAACTTAACTTTGACAAAGGAGCTAAAAATATACGATGGAGAAATAGCAGCCTCTTCAACAAAAACTGCTAGGAAAACTGGTTAGCAGTCTGCAAAAAACTGAAACTAGATCCATGTATATCACCCTATACCAAGATTAACTCAAAATGGATCAAGGATCTTAATATCAGACCCCAAACTCTTAAGTTGATACAAGAAAGAGTAGGAAATACTCTGGAGTTAGTAGGTATAGGTAAGAACTTTCTCAATGAAACCCCAGCAGCACAGCAACTAAGGGATAGCATAGATAAATGGGACCTCATAAAACTAAAAAGCTTCTGTTCATCAAAAGAAATGGTCTCTAAACTAAAGAGAACACCCACAGAGTGGGAGAAAATATTTGCCAATTATACATCAGACAAAGGACTGATAACCAGAATATACAGGGAACTTAAAAAACTAAATTCTCCCCAAACTAATGAACCAATAAAGAAATGGGCATGTGAACTAAACAGAACTTTCTCAAAAGAAGAAATTCAAATGGCCAGAAAACACATGAAAAAATGCTCACCATCTCTAGCAATAAAGGAAATGCAAATTAAAACCACACTAAGATTCCACCTCACCCCTGTTAGAATAGCCATTATCAGCAACACCACCAACAACAGGTGTTGGCGAGGATGCGGGGAAAAAGGAACCCTCTTACACTGTTGGTGGGAATGTAGACTAGTACAACCACTCTGGAAAAAAATTTGGAGGCTACTTAAAAAGCTGGACATCGATCTACCATTTGATCCAGCAATACCACTCTTGGGGATATACCCAAAAGACTGTTACTCCAGAGGCACCTGCACATCCATGTTTATTGCGGCACTATTCACAATAGCCAAGTTATGGAAACAGTCAAGATGCCCCAGCACTGACGAATGGATTAAGAAAATGTGGTATCTGTACACAATGGAATTTTATGCAGCCATGAAGAAGAACGTAATGTTATCATTCGCTGGTAAATGGATGGAATTGGAGAACATCATTCTGAGTGAGGTTAGCCTGGCCCAAAAGACCAAAAATCGTATGTTCTCCCTCATATGTGGACATTAGATCAAGGGCAAACACAACAATGGGATTGGACTATGAGCACATGATAAAAGCAAGAGCACACAAGGGGCGGGGTGAGGATAGGTAAGACACCTACAAAACTAGCTAGCATTTGTTGCCCTTAATGCAGAGAAACTAAAGCAGATACCTTAAAGCAACTGAGGCCAATAGGAAAAGGGGACCAGGAACTAGAGAAAAGGTTAGATCAAAAAGAATTAACCTAGAAGGTAACACCCACGCACAGGAAATCAATGTGAGTCAATGCCCTGTATAGCTATCCTTATCTCAACCAGCAAAACCCCTTGTTCCTTCCTATTATTGCTTATACTCTCTCTACAACAAAATTAGAGATAAGGGCAAAATAGTTTCTGCTGGGTATTGGGGGGGGGGGCGGGAGGGGGTGGAGTGGGTGGTAAGGGAGGGGGTGCGGGCAGTGGGGAGAAATGAACCAAGCCTTGTATGCACATATGAATAATAAAAGAAAAAGGAAAAAAAAAAACAACCCATCATTATACTTAATGGAAAAAAACTGAAACCATTCCCTCTAAAATCAGGAACCAGACAAGGTTGCCCACTATCTCCACTCCTATTCAACATAGTACTGGAATTCCTAGCCAGAGCAATAAGGCAAGAAGAAGGAATAAATGAAATAAAAACAAAATATCCCTACTTGCAGACAACATGATCCTACAACTTAAAGATCCAAGAAACTCTACTCAGCAGCTTCTAGACATCATCAATAGCTACAGCAAGATAGCAGGATATAAAGTCAACATAAAAAATTCATTAGCATTTCTATACATTAATAATGAACAAACTGAAAAAGAATATATGAAAACAATTCCATTTGCAATAGCTTCAAAGAAAATCAAATACCTAGGTGTAAACCTAACAAAAGATGTGAATGACCTCTACAAGGAAAACTATAAACTTCTGAAGAAAGACATTGAGGACGATTATACAAAGTGGAGAGATCTCCAATGCTCATGGATTGGTAGAATCAACATAGTAAAAATGTCTGTACTCCGAAAAGTAATCTACATGTTTAATGCAATTCCCGTCAAAATTCCAATGACATTCATTAAAGAGACTGAAAAATCTACCATTAAATTTATATGGAAACACAAGAGGCCATGAATAGCCAAGGCAATACTCAGTCAAAAGAATAACGCTGGAGGTATCACGATACCCGACTTCAAACTATCTTACAAAGCAATAACAATAAAAACAGAATGGTACAGGCACAAAAACAGACATGAAAACCAATGGAACAGAATAGAGGACCCAGATATGAAGCCACAAAACTATAACCAACTTGTCTTTGACAAAGTCCCTAAAAATATACAATAGAAAAAGCAGCCTCTTCAACAAAAACTGCTGGGAAAACTGGTTAGCAGTCTGCAAAAAACTGAAACTAGATCCATGTATATCACCCTATACCAATATTAACTCAAAATGGATCAAGGATCTTAATATCAGACCACAAACTCTAAAGTTGATACAGGAAAGAGTAGGAAATACTCTGGAATTAGTAGGTATAGGGAAGAACTTTCTCAATGGAACCCCAGCAGCTCAGCAACTAAGAGATAGCATACATAAATGAGACCTCATAAAACTAAAAACCTTCTGCTCAACAAAAGAAATGGTCTCTAAACTGAAGAGAACACCCACAGAGTGGGAGAAAATATTTGCCAGCTACACATCAGACAAAGGACTGATAACCAGAATATACAGGGAACTTAAAAAACTAAATTCTCCTAAAACTAATGAACCAATAAAGAAATGGGCAAGTGAACTAAACAGAACTCTCTCAAAAGAAGAACTTCAAATGGCCAGAAAACACATGAAAAAATGCTCACCATCTCTTGCAATAAAGGAAATGCAAATTAAAACCACACTAAGATTCCACCTCACCCCTGTTAGAATAGCCATCATTAGCAACACCACCAACAACAGGTGTTGGCGAGGATGCGGGAAAAAAGGAACCCTCTTACACTGTTGGTGGGAATGTAAACTAGTACAACCACTCTGGAAAAAAAATTTGAAGGCTACTTAAAAAGCTAAACATTGATCTACCATTTGACCCAGCAATACCACTCTTGGAGATATACCCAAAAGATTGTGACACAGGTTACTCCAGAGGCACCTGCACACCCATGTTTATTGCAGCACTATTCACAATAGCCAAGTTATGGAAACATCCAAGATGCCCCATCACTGACGAATGGATTAAGAAAATGTGCTATCTATACACAATGGAATTTTATGCAGCCATGAAGAAGAACGAAATGTTATCATTCGCTGGTAAATGGATGGAATTGGAGAACATCATTCTGAGTGAGGTTAGCCTGGCCCAAAAGACCAAAAATCGTATGTTCTCCCTCATATGTGGACATTAGATCAAGGGCAAACACAACAATGGGATTGGACTTTCAGCACATGATAAAAGCGAGAGCACACAAGGGAGGGGGGAGGATAGGTAAGACACCTTAAAAAATTAGCTAGCATTTGTTGCCCTTAACGCAGAGAAACTAAAGCAGATACCTTAAAAGCAACTGAGGCCAATAGGAAAAGGGGACCAGGAACTAGAGAAAAGGTTAGATCAAAAAGAATTAACTTAGAAGGTAACACACACGCACAGGAAATTAATGTGAGTCAATGCCCTGTATAGCTATTCTTATCTCAACCAGCAAAAACCCTTGTTCCTTTCTATTATTGCTTATACTCTCTCTACAACAAAATTAGAAATAAGGGCAAAATAGTTTCTTCTGGGTATTGAGGGGGTGGGGGAGAGAGGGAGGGGGCGGAGTGAGTGGTAAGGGAGGGGTGGGGGCAGGGGGGAGAAATGACCCAAGCCTTGTATGCACGTATGAATAATAAAATAAAAAAAAATGTACAGCACATTAATAGAAGCAAAGACAAAGACCACTTGATCATCTCAATTGATGCAGAAAAAGCTTTTGATAAGATCCAATACCACTTCAAGATAAAAGCTCTAAGAAAACTAGGAATAGAAGGAAAGTACTTCAACATTGTAAAGGCTATATATGACAAACCTACAGACAACATCATATTAATGATGAAAAACTAAAACCATGTCACCTAAAATCAAGAAGGAGACAAGGGTGCCCACTGGATCCCCACTCCTATTCTGCTGGAATTCCTAGGCAGACTAATTAGGCAAGAAGAAGAAATAAAAGGAATACAAATGTGTAAAGAAACTGTCAAAACATCCCTATTTGCATACGATATGATCCTATACCTTAAAGACCCCAAAAATTCTACTGAAAAGCTCCTAGTCACCATCAACAGCAAAAGCAAGGTAGTAGGATATAAAATCAACATAGAAAAATCATTAGCATTTCTATACGCAATAATGAACAAACTGAGAAAGAATATATGGAAACAATTCCATTTACAATAGCCTCAAAAAAATCAAATACCTAGGTGTAAACCTAACAAAGATGTGAATGACCTCTACAAGGAAAACTATAAACTTCTGAAGAAAGAGATTGAGGAAGACTATAGAAAGTGGAGAGATCTCCCATGCTCATGGATTGGTAGAATCAACATAGTAAAAATGGCTATACTCCCCAAAGTAATCTACATGTTTAATGCAATTCCCATCAAAATCCCAATGACATTCATCACAGAGATTGAATAATCTACCCTAAAGTTCATTTGGAAACACAAGGGACCATGAGTAGCCAGGGTAATACTCAGCAAAAAGAGCAATGCTGGAGGTATCACAATACTGACTTCAAACTATATTACAAAGCAATAGCAATAAAAACAGCATGGTACAGGCACAAAAACAGACATGAAGACCAGTGGAACAGAATAGAGGACCTGGATATGAAGCCACACAGCCATGCCCACCTTATTTTTGACAAAGGTGCCAAAAACATATGATGGAGAAAAGACAGCCCCTTCAACAAATGCTGCTGGGAGAAGTGGTAATCTTCCTGCAAAAAACTGAAACTAAATCTATGTTTATCACCTTGTACTAGTATCAACTCAAAGTAAATTAAGAATCTTAATAGAAGACCCAAAACCTTGCAGTTAGTACAGGAAAGAGCAGGGAATATTCTGGAAGCAAGAGGTACAGGCAAGGACTTCCTCAACAGATCCCTAACAGCCCAGCAACTAAGAGAAAGGATGGACAAATGGGATTTCATAAAATTAAAAAGCTTCTGCACAACAAAAGAAATGGTTTCTAAACTGAAGAAATCACCCACAGAGTGGGAGAAAATATTTGATAGCAATATATCAGGCAAACGATTGATAACCAGAATGTAGGAAGTTCAAAAAGCTAAACTCCCCCAAAATTAATGAACCAATAAAGAAGTTGGAAACTTAACTAGACAGAACTTTTTCAAGGGATGAATTCCAAATGGCAAAAAACAACATGAAAAAATGCTCACCATCTCTGGCCATAAAGGAAATGCAAATCAAAACCACACTAAGATTCTACCTCACCCCTGTTAGAACACCACCAACAACAGCTGTTGGTAAGGATATGGGGAAAAAGGAACCCTTGTACACTGCTGGTGGGAATGCAAGCTAGTGCAACCACTCTGGAAAACAATATGGAGGCTTCTTAAAAATCTAAACATAGATCTGCCATATGAGATCTATGAGTCATGAGTGCCAGCAATCCCACTCTTGGGCATATACCCAAAAGACTGTGACACAGGTTACTCCAGAGGCACCTGCACCCCCATGTTTATTGCAGCACTATTCACAAAAGCCAAGTTATGGAAACAGCCAAGATGCCCCACTACTGACAAATGGATCGAGAAAATGTGTTATTTATACACAATGGAAAATTACTCCGACATGAAGAAGAATGAAATCTTATTATTTGCAAATAAATGGATGGAATTGGAAAACATCATCTTGAGCGAGATTAGCCAGTCTCAGAAGACCAAAAATCATATGTTCTACCTCATGTGCAGACTTTAGATTTAGGGCAAATGCAGTAGTGCTGTTGGACTTGGGTCACATGCTAAGGGGAGAGCACATACAGGAGGAATGGGAATAGGCAGGAAACACAAAACTTGAAAGTGTTTGATGTCCCCACTGCAGAGGAGCTAATATAGTAACCTTAATCAATATGGGAAGGTGACTGGGAAGTAGTGAAGAGGTCAGATAGAGATGAATCAATTTGGGTTGCAATACACTTGCACATGTAAGCAATGATAAGAATCTCTCTATCGCTACCCTATCTCAGCTAGCAAAAATGTTTTGTCTTTTTTATTATTGTTTGTGTCTACTCTTCAATAAAATTGGAGAAAAGGGCAGAACAGGTTCTGCCTGGAAGCGAGGGGAGTGCGGGGGACAGCAAAGGGGCAGGGGGAAGGCGGGGTGAAATGGTCCCAACAATGTATGCACATATGAATAAATGAATAAAGAAAAAAATTTTTTCATGCTTCTAGACATATATTTATACTGAAAAAGGCCCAATTAATTCTCATCCTACATAGAATATGGAGTTCAAACTCAAAACAAGGTCCCACCTGCACAGAGGCATTTCAACAAATGATTTTTTCACATTTAACTACAGCATGCAGAGTCCCATAAGAAAGAAGAAATTTTCTCAGCCAAGAATTTGCAGCTATAAAACCTTGCTGACTATGTCAGTTTTCTGAGTCCTCCAATTAGGTTATTTAGGAATAAAGAAATTTCCGCTTTTTAGTGGCTCTGAACATTTTAGAATAATCAATGATTCATGAGTCTGGACTGAAAGAATGCTCTGTTGCTTTATTCTTTGTAGGGACACCCTTATAAAGACAAGAGTTTCAAGAAATTATCTTCATGAGTGACAACAAAGCATTAAATCAGAGAACAAACATATGCCAAGACATGAATCATACTAAGAACACAGTGGCGGATACGACAAAATAAGTCCATCCTTTAGGGAGTTTACACTCTAGCTCTGCTTTTATTTTCAAATAAGTAAGCAAGCTTCTTTAGATGCCTGGTAATAAATGAAGAGAATGTGAATGTTTCCCAGCAAGCTCAGAGTGCTTTCCTGACACTCCTGATACAGTCAACAAGGCACTGAGATGAACAGAAGGGCTCAGAGAAAAGCTGAACACTCCTTGTGCATGAGAAAAAAAGGGCTCCAAACAGGTAACAGGCTGAATTTTAAACTAATATATCAGGGGTAATACTTTTTCAATCTAGTAACAGGGCTGGGACTTTAGCTCAAGCAGTAGAGCACTTGCCTAGAAAGCATGAGGACCTAGGTTCAATCCCCTGTACAAAAAAAAAAAAAAAAACTAGTAATGATCATGCAAAGGAGTCCTGCCATGGAGAGTAAAACGGGGCCCTAGCCTAACTTGTTATTTCATGGACTTGTCTAATTCACCAAGCAAATCATGTTCCATATCCAGACACAGTACAAAGATAAGACACAGTGTGTCCCACCTATAATCACAGCTACTAAGGAGGCAAAATCATAAAGATCATAGTTCAAAGGCAGCTGACACAAAAAGTTAGCAAGACTCCCATCTCAACTAACAAGTCGGCATAGTGGTGCATGCCTGTTATTCCAGGAGGGGGTGCAGATAGATAGGAAGATAAAAATTTGAGGCCTGCCCCAAGCAAACATAAGACCCTATCCAAAAAATATCTGAAGTATAAAAAGGCTGACTGAAGTGGTAGAGCAGTTGCCTAGGAAGTATGAAGCCCTGAGTTCATATCTGAGTGCAAACAACAACAACAAAAAGAAACAGAAGATACTGATAATGACATTTGTGATTTGCCTGTGTGACAGTAAATTTATGTAAAAGAGAGTCTTCCTCAGAATTAGACTACCATTCAGATTTTCCTTTCATAAACTGGTTTATCCATACTACAGAATGTCTATCATATAGAATACCATGTAACCAATACAAATATAGAAGTAGATCTATGAGTTAGTATGGAAAGATCTCTGGTACAGATCTTAGGAAAAGAAGAGAGGTACACTAATGCGAGAGAGGTAGTCTTCATGGGTTGCTTAACGTCACAAAACAACATTTCACTGCTACCTACATTTTAAAGAGAAAATGCCTGAGAAGACACAAAACAGATCAGCGTGGTTACATTTCTTGGAAGACAAGGGAACATGGAGAATTTAGCACTATGTATAATGTCATTTTCTTTGGGAAATTAAAAATTAACTGAAAAATAATTAAAATACACTTCTATGCTCAAGAAACTACCTGAACAACCAACACCTCACTATAATTTAACATAAATATATAATAAAATTTAAAGGCAAAGTGTATTAAAATTGAGTCAAATTCCTTAAGTATTTATATTTTTCCTTCAAAAGCTTGTTCTTTTTGTTAATCTATAAAGAATGAGGACTTAAAAATGTACATTCAAGTGAAAATCAATGGTTTTAGTCATCTTGTGTCTAATATTGCAAATCATAGAAAACCCCAATATTGAGGTTAAGCAGAAAAAATTAAAAACTTAGCACTTAAGGAATAAAAAGAGAACAGAAGTCTTCCTATATAAAAAATTGGGAAAGAATTACATTAAACTCTCATTGATCCCTTAAATGTACCTATACAAATGTATCTACAAAATGATAGAGTACAGCTAAAAATAAGGCTGAGCATATTTTTACCTCCAAATAGGGCAGGTATGGCAGGAGGCTTAAGAATGAGATAGACAAGTGATCAAAGAAACATGAGAAAGGAGGAGGGGGGAAAAAAGGAAATGAAAAGCAAACCAAAGTAGTGTACTAAAGAGAGCAGAGCTGTGGAACAGAAAAGGGTATTAGTGCCTTCTGCCCAAAGAGTTAAATAATTACTCAAGCATGACGGAAATTGGCGTCTGTATTTGTAGAATAATTTTATAAACCATTGGTACATATGTTATGGGATAAAATCTTTGTAACACCTTAGTATCAAACCCAATTTCTAGAAAGAAATGAAAGTTCTGAGAGGTTGAGGAATTTGGGAAAAGGCACAGCTCATAACAGAAGTAAGGTCTTTTACTTCCAAGTCCAGTGTTCTTTCCAGGATCCCACTGCTGCTATAGACGGCTCTGAAATTTGCTACTAATTTTCAAACAACTATGAAAATTGCCAAAAAGCAAATGTGTTATCAATATAATAATACATAAACATACTAAGTTCATGTATTATTTTACGAGTTTATGTGTTATATAGCAGTAAGTTCCTCCTCTTACTTAAAAGGAGGAAAATACCTGGACAATACCTGATTTGTCCTTTCAAAATCAGGGGGAGGGAAGTAGGGAGAAGCAGCACAAGGGAGTCTTGTGGTGAAGCGGCTGTTTGGTATCTGCAGTATGCTGGTGGATATATTACCTAAGTGTATAATAAAGTTATAGAGAACTTAATACATACATTCATGCAAATGAGTACAAATAGGTCTGTGTTTGAACAATGTAAATAACCTGCTAACGACATTATGCTATAGTTTTATAAAATGCTACCACTGGTGGAAAGGTGGCATGGGATATTTCTACAGTGCCTATTATAACAGCATAGGAATATCTGGTTATGGAAATTTTTAAAAATTCAGTCTTAAAAATCAAAATATTTATGCCAGGAGCAATGATTTTAAAACAAGATAATGGTGTTGTATAGAAATGTGGGAAGACACAATGTACTCAAAGTCTTCAATAAAATCATGAAAGACTTGATTAGAGTGGAACCCCTACAGGCCTTATTCGTGAAATTAAAATTTTAAAACATCATTATTCCAAGTGAGAGATGATTACTTTGAAAAGTTTTGGGAGATACAATGCCTTAAGAGTGAGAGCATTTCACTTTAGCCATGTAAATGATAAACCACAGGTAGAAGGAAAGGAAGAGGAAGCAGAAAAAAAGAGGACAAAAGAAAATCTTTTTGAATTAGAACTCTGAACTAGGCTGCTTAAGAATTCCATCTCAAAATACCAACTGAGTCATGGCTCACATCTGTAATCCCAACTACTCAGAAGGCAGAGATTTGGAGGATCAAGATTGTAGGCCAGCCAGAACAAAAAGTTAGCAAGACCCCATCTCTATCTGTGAACAGGACATGGTCAACAAGCTGATGGTGCACATTTGCAAAATCAGCTACATGGGCTGCCATAGGTAGGAGGATCGTGGTTTGACATCTGCTCCAGGTAAAAACATGAAATCCTACCTGAAAAATAACTTAAGCATAAAAGGGCTGTGTGCCTAGCTCAAGTGGTAGAGAACCTGGTACAAGCACAAGGCCCTGAGTTCAAACCCCAATACCACCACCAAAAAAAAAAAAAAAATCAACCAATATAATACTGGAAGAATAATGCAGATGCTTGGGAAAATTACTATAGAATTATGGTGACAGTGATGAAATGCACCAAGAATGTTCTAATAATAAACCCAATCACAATAAGCAGGAAAGAAATGGCCTATCATGGTATTCTGGTACTTCAGTCTAACGCAAGGGAGTACCGGGAAACTATCACTAACATCATACTGACCTGCTTGTAAGTTCCATCTAGCAAGGTGTCCAGGTGTTGAAGAGGGGCAGGTGTTTTATCTTTGAATCTTGTTAATAGCCGGCGTTGGATGGCTCGGAATTGTACAGCTCTTTCAGATAAGAGTTCTTCTAATTTTTCACCATTTATCCTCAGCTACAATGAAGAATTTCTTAAAGTGAGGTTATACAGGAACAACAAAACATGGCAGGCAATGGCAATAAAAGTTTGAAAAGTACTAATGAACAAATTTAAACAATTTTCAGTTATGAGAATTAAAACAATGTGGCATTTGGTACAAGAACACATAAGTAATAGTGTGGAATAGATCAAATAGAAATTTAGTAAAGGTGACCCAGTATCACTGGTGGAAAGATTGATTTGATAAATGTTTTGTTATAACAAATTACATAGGAAAAATTACATTCCTTACAGCAAACTCAATTACAGAGGGAACAAAAGTTTATAGATATAAAAGCACTAGAAAAAATATAATCCTTTTCTATAATCTCAGCCTATGAAAGGTCTTTATTTTGAGTCAAAAGCCAAAAGCCACATACACACAAAACTGATAAATTGCTAACTTAGAAATTTAATTCTACATACGTAAAAATTTATAAGCAAAGTGAGAAGACAAACAGCAAACTACAAGAGGTAAATGCAATAATCACAGGGATGACAAAAAGTTAGGTCCATAATCTCTAGAAAGAATTTTTCAATCACTATGACCAGGACCACAACTTAACAGAAATCAGTAAGAAAAAGAGCAGTAATACAGTAGGAAAATGGGCAACGTTTTACATAAAGTATTAAACATACAGTCTTTAATTAGCAATCCCACATCTATGAATTTATCCTAGAAATAATGCTTGGTAAAAATAATGTACATATAAGCATGTTCATAACATGACTGTTCTACTGTTACTATACTGAGATATTAACGATCAAATTCCCCTCAATAAGAAAATTGGTTAAATAAACAAGACTACTCTGAAAGGTAGGGCTGATATGCAAGCTACCCAAAGGTACATTAAATGAAACAAAATAAAAGATACAGAATAATCTGTATCATGTGATACTATCCATGTATACATGTTTCTTCCATAAAGTTCTATGTTAGCATAGTTGTGACTATGTAGAATAGTTCTAGAAAGGTCCACAATAAAATAGACACCAAAAGTTTTCTCAAGGGTCTGGTGGAGTGGCTCAAGTGGTAAGAGCACCTCAAAAGAGGAGGGGGAGCCTAAGACTGAGAATGAAAAATTACTCTCCATTGTAGCCCATCTCATAACTATTAAATTTAATATTAATAAAACGAAAGCTAGCCAAAGTCAGAGCAGAATGAACACCCATGAGATCAGAAGAGATCTCATGGCTGCGCCATCTTTCCCCAGACAGCCTAACAGTTCAAGCCTGCCATGAGCTCTCTTTGTGAACGGCATTTTTCCTAACATTTTGGTGCAGTGACTCAGATAGGGTGCGCTCCCAGCACTGACCTTGCTCTCCCAGCTCCCCCATCCTGCCGTCACTCTCTCTCTCTAAACTCCCATTCCCTTCCTCTGGGATTTGAGCTGCCTTGCTGGAACCCCCATCCTAGAAGATGCCCTCATCGCTCACAGGAAATTTCCTCCACGCCAGTGCACCTCCAATCACCATCCACCACCACCGGTCAATCCTCCCTCAAGGTCCTCTCTCAGTGAGTCCTCCTCGCACACAGAGCCATGATCTCACCTTCTCATTTCCTCAAAATCCTAGCACTAGGTCTTGGCTCACTCTCATCCCTGGGGACCAGGTCCCCTAGGACTGTGGGCCTCCAGTGACGGAGACAGGAGACGCCCCTTCCAGGAGTCCCAACTCTACTCTCTCCTGAAGAAGCGATATCTTTGGGACGCCCATCATATCCTCTCCTCAGTTCAGGCCTCACCATGGGAGCTGTACCGTCCCAAATTCCCTCAGACTCCCCATCAGAATGTCTCCTGGCCAAGCTTTGCCCCTTCGCCTCACACCTGATCTTAAGCCCTAAAAGCTCATTTTTCTCTGTAATCAGGCCTGGCCCCAATATCCATTAGACAATGCCTCCAAAAGGCCACTTTATGGTACTTTGGACCCCAATATTTTAAGGGATTTATACAATTTCTGTGAGCATGCTAGTAAATGGAAGGAAATAACCTACATCCAATCCTTTTCCTATCTCCGCACCAATCCCTCCCTCTGTACTTCCTGTTCCCCTGCACAGGTTCTATTAGCCTCTAAACCAGCCTCTAAACCGACCAAATCCTCTCCCAAACCTCCTCCTTCCCCATGTAAGCAGACTTCTTGCGCTGCTTGCCCTGCCTGTCTCTTCCTGAGGGACTTTCCCGTCATGGTGTCAAGCCAGCCACTCCTTGCCAACTCTGGCATCAATGTGATTCCGGCTCTGGGGGAGCTCATGTTCCTTCCCTGTGGGCTGAGACCAAGCCTGGGGTTTATTCAGTTACGCCTCATGCTACATTGAGGTAGTCCTGATTGATATGGCACCTAATGACTGCTTCTCTTTTCCCCCCATCTAATACCCCTTCGGCCTGAGACAGTGACCCGAGATTGGAGGTTTCATGTTACTGAAAGTGTTCCAGTACCAGTCAATGGGAGCGACCTAGAGGCACAGGTGATCACTAATCCCTCAGACGTGTGTCATGCCTCCATGCTCTGCCTTCCCCTCCCTTACCTAAGATGTCAGGACACCTTTTCTGCTCCCTCCATGGTCTTACCATGGGTCCTTTGTCTCTGCCTTCCCCTCCCTGGGCTTCCTGGGACTCTGGCCTCCCATGAAAAACTTGTAGCATGGTACCTTATGACTTAAGTTATTCCCACTAGTTTGTCAGCACCATCAGTCTAAAGCAACTTTAAATCAACTGTTAGGCACCAGTGAAGGCAGAAGGGCTTGCAAAAAAAAAAAAATATGTGGCTACCACACTCACACCCTAACTCCACTCCCACAAGAGGAGGAGGGAAAACAAACAGGCACACTCCAGCTCCTGGGCACAGCGGAATGCCAGCCATATCTACGAGAATCCATAGAGAGGACCCAACACACATCCTAGGCCACCAGCTGCACATGGTGGTGGCTGCAGACCACTGCCACTTCCCCTAGAATAAATGCGCGCAGGCACAAGTACACAGGAAGGTGGGAGGGGCAACAGGCCGCAGGATCCGTCCTAGCAGACAGGGTTGCTTGTCCCAGGTGTATGTGTGTGGGGGGAGGAGGTGAGGTGCCTTGCACAAGCCCAGCTCCCAGCCCTACCTCATGCCTCAGGCCCCCGGATCCACCCCTTGTAAGCCAATTGTTAGCTCAAGGTTATAGTCCCAGAAAAAAAAGAGAGATCTCATGTGAACTGCTAATTCAGCCTTATAAACCTATAAGCTAGTTCTGAAACAAATACCCTAATCAAAATGTCCAGAAATCAAACATATTATATGATACATTTCTGGCATCAAACTAAGCTTCTTATCTTTACAATGCATATATTCCCCAGATACTTTATAAGAATTATATATAATATAAAACTTGGAATTTTATTAACTTCTTTTAATTAATCCTAATTTTAGAAGCATCAAGTAGCTAACTAAACCTAGTAATACTCTCTTGAGGGGATAAAAAAACCTTTCATTACCAAAAATTAATCAATAAAATGGATTTTGATAACTAAAAGTTTAAAATTCAATAGCCTAATTATCAATAACTCACTTAACTGAAACAAATAAAGAAAAAAGATAGACATTCTCAACACTCAGATACCAAGTAGGTTGTTCTTTCCATGAATGTGTAACCAAGTTACAGTGATTCAAATGTCTCCCATGTCAGAATTTAACATTAAACAAACACTTATGGATCCCAGGGCCAAGAATTGTTCGAGACATTAGGAATTATAGCAATGAATAAAACAGACAAAGCTGCATGCCTTGCTTCAATGTTCAAAATCTTCTTAATGGCTGAAAACTAACAGTGGGGACAGAGAGCAAAGGAACAATGATCATACCCAATTTAATATGTGTGACAAATGAAAGGGCTTGTACTTCATCTTATTCCCTAAGTCCCTCCCTAGAAAGGAAACAGTCCTGATGTAGAAACTCCAAGGAGTTCCTAGCCAGCAAATAAGAAGGGAAAACTATGTCAAACTTATTAGTCAAGAGTTTAAAATATTCTCTATTTTAAATATTACAAACATGTAATTAATGTAGTCTTTCATAAACCATTAGACCCCAATTTGGCACAGTGAAGCAATAATAACTTAAAATATATCCTAGAGGAATGCAAAGATTCTCAATCCTTAAAATACCTAAATACACTCCTTTGAACTGTCAATTTTGGTGCCATGCCTGTCAAATACATACTGACTTAGAAAATTCTATCATCATCGATGAAGGAAAACCCAAATAAATTCAAGTTACTTGATAATGACATGGTTATTCATAATTGGATTGCATACACCTAAAATTTGCTTTACATTCACACTGTGCTAAAAGAACTTTTGATATGTGAAGTTAATGATCATACCCTTTGAATACACAAAGGGTAACTGATGAGTTACATGACTGATCACCTCATCTTCTCTCTGTCTTTCTTTGTGTGTGTGTGTGTGTGTCTTGATTCCTTAAAAATTAGTCACTTCAGCAACCAGTTCTTACTTGAATGATGCTCAAAATTATTTCAAAATTCCCCTTTTGTGTTGCCTCTTAGAGACTCTATAAGTAAATGGAGCCTGGTGGTGACTTTAATATATCTAATTTTTAAAGTAATGACTGTCATTCTCTAATCTATTCACAAAACATGACTATTTCCAAATATCGAATTAATCTTCAAAGGATGAGATTCTCAAGAGAACCTAATACAGATTCTGAAGGACCTGACAAAGAAGAAATGTAAAAATATTCAGAGCAACAAAGTCACGGTCAGATCTCATTGATTTAGACATTTAATTATTCAGCATTTACTAAACACTCATTAAGGCAGGTAGCAGAGAATATTTTTAGTTAATGCTCATTTAGGTGCATAAGCTATGGTCTGCTTGTTAAAAAAAAAAAAAAGAAAAATCACTTTATAATCACACCTCATTTATGGCCTGCTAGGATTAGTTAGCCAAATGGCTGCCGATAAACTCAAATAGTTTTAACACTAGGTTATTGGGGTCAAGGGTTAAATCCTCATATGGGAGAATTAAATCAGCTCTGCTTCAAGGCCAGACCACATGCTTAGCTACAGGCAACCACTCTGTATATGTCTGCAACTGATCACAATTGGGCAAGAGGGCAAGAACAAATTCACAAAATCCACATCCATGTAAGAATTACAATTCAAGAGCATATGATCTACAACACCTACACTAGAATTCACACTTCTAAAGCATATATTGCTCTTTCATACTTTAATGACTATAGGTGATGTGGATCACAATTATACACACCTCAAAATGATGATCAATCAGCTCAAAATATTCTTGAAGGGGCATACATCCAGAAAAAGAACATGAGAAATCTTTGATTCCCTGTTTTCCAAAATATTCCTTAAGGCGGAGAATAAGCTCATTTGTTATGAGCCAAAGATCTTCAAACTGTTCACTCTGAATGCGATAACGTTCTAAAGGCGAAAAATAATTGAGAAAAAAAATGCTCATTAATATATAATTATTAGTTTAAAGATAAAGATTCCCTTTTAGTAATACAGATACGATTTCTACTCACTTTACATAAAATGCTTCTGCTTTGTTGCTATTTTCTGAATTAACCATTTTAAAATTTGAAATCTAATCCCCTTTTTTCTTTTTTTTTTCTTTTTGACAGTATTGAGGTTTGAACTCAGAGCCTAGTGCCTGCCAAGCAGGTGCTCTACCATTTGAGCCACTCCCTAGCCTCAAATCTAATTCCAAAGGTACATGGTCATAGCTGTAAGCTCAGAATGGTTCTTTTTACCATGTGGCCAACACTTAGTACAAGAAGAACACCCGAATTGTGGTCCTTTAAAAAAAATCTTTACTTAAAAGGTAAGACAAGGGACCATTGGAAAAAGCACAATCTAGCATTATTAAATTCAGAATATTGATGTGAAATAAAATTTATTCTATAGAAGGTCCCATATTATAGCTACTATAGACATAAATCCCTTTAAGCATAAAGTATAGTATTTTTCTAATAGTTCTCTAACTGGAAAAGAGATTTTACAGTCAGATGCTTCCCTAGACATAAATCTTATTTCCTTCTATTGCCTGCAACCCCAACACCAAAAGAACAAGGTTCCTGTGTATTCTTCACAATGATGATGATAGCAACAGTGGTGGCGACAAAAGCATATATAATAAGAGCTATTGTTTGTTGGGCACTAACTGTGCACCAAGCACCATGGCTACAACAGCCCTTTTTATAAAAAGGAAAACAAAAGCACAGAGGATTTTAGTGACTTGCCAAGGATCACAAAGCAAATTAAATGTCAGAGCTACAATTCAGTCTATATTCTTCCTACTTGTGTAAATCCCACCTATACTTCAGGACAAAATGTTAATCTCAACTATCCCCAAGAAAGCTTGATTTACCACCTATAGAAGCCTAATAAGCACTACGCTCTGTTTTATGTTCTCTCTCATTTAAACTTCAACCATCTTGTGGGGGAAATAATATTATGCCTATTTTACAGAAAAATAAATCTAGTCACATAAGAGTTTAACCAATTTGCAAGGTCATCTATCTAGTTACAGAGTAGGATTTGGAATTCTAATAATTTAAAAAATTAGCCATTAATCTTAACCACCTCACAA
Organism: Castor canadensis; assembly: GCF_047511655.1. NCBI lineage: Eukaryota > Metazoa > Chordata > Mammalia > Rodentia > Castoridae > Castor > Castor canadensis. The sequence goes on from NC_133387.1 coordinate 95,822,610, forward strand.
CATTACAGCTCTCTGAATTTATATAGAGACTCAATATATCTAACCATTCACTAGGAATTAACTACATATGCATTCTTGTTCCGCTTTCAAGATGATTATATTCAGTGCCTTCAAAGGGATTACACACTTTTTGAGATCAATCCCCTATTCTATTTCACCATTCATTGAGCATTTATATTATGCATGATATCATAAAGAAATAATATTGGGAATACAAAGATGAACTCAGTCTTTTTGTTTACAAAGTCTAAGGACAAGCTCGGGTAACAAGATACACAGACATGTCAAATATTTCTTTATGTTCCCCCTTGGTATCCTGGCTAGGACTTTACCATCAAATTCAAGAAGATATGTCCTCTGATTTCACAAGTCATTCTTTTTGTCAAGTATATATGGAATAAAATATACTGGGTGTGCCTGCCACAGTTCATGAAAACACTCTAGTCTTCTCTATTGCCATCCCATCATCTTTCCTTAACTTCCACCACATTGCCTTCACCCTAATCTTATTCTAGATACTGGATTATGCTCATAATACTAATCATAGTTCTTCCTCATTTCTCCCCATCAAAAATATGAGGACCAAGGTCACACATAACAGCTTTTATTTTTCTTTGTAAATGTTATTAATGCTTTAGAGACCGCAGAGTTGTGGAGGCATAGGGACAGAAAGGTAGAAGGGAGAATGATGATAATAAAGCATAGTATCAGAATCCTCTATATCTACTTTTATCAGAGTTAATTCTGGGATCCAACAGAGTAAACCCAGACTAGCATTTATTCATTCTTTCACTCATTTACATAACTCTATGCAAGATGCTGGGGATAAAATCAAGACAATGTCTTCATCCTTCAAGAGTTCCCAAGAGAGTTGGAAAGATGGCATGATGACCTAGGAGGAAACACTGCTTCTGCTACAGTGATGCCAGGACTTCCCCCAGAGGAAAGACTATCATTTTCAAGTATGGGAAATCCTGTCACAGAGAAGAAGATTTAGATAATAGCAACGGTAGAACTCAAAATAAGAAGTGTATAGTCACAGATGCTCAAAGAGTTAGCTGCCTCAGGAGAAATGGGAACTTTTTCATGCTGTTTCTAGGTAGCTTTAAAATTCTGATCTCCTTGGTTTTAGCACATTCTTGAATGTCTCCCTGTTAATTGTAGAAGAAAGAATGGAAGGAAGAAGGGGTAAATCATGAAGTACAGAAGGAGTCTGTCCCTCCATCTACCCTGGGACAGATATCTGGTTCTGGCTCAGTGCTGCCTCCACATCCTAGGCATTTGTCCTGCCCAGGGCAAATGTTTGGCCTCTGGCCCAGGGATGGGCCCAAGATCCTGTCTTTCTGGGTACCTATTCATCCTGTGGCAGGTATATTCCCCAACCTGAGGCCCTCTCTGGACCCAGTCAATGCCCTAGGCTTCCCTAGGGAAGAATCTTAGCTTGGCCAGTTACATCTCTTTTTGCAGCTTTGTGATCCCCAGAACACTGGCTCATGCCCTGGCCTGAGAGGACAGCAAGATATGTAGTGGCTCTCAGAGTCACACAGCCAGATGTGGAGGTGGCAGGCCGGGGTCTGCCTGCTCAAGGACATTATTGCACTGCCACCACAATCATCCTCACTACAAATAGTATGATGATGAGCATACTGTTCTCCAAAGTGGCCCACACCAACACCACAGGGTCACTCAATGTGAAGTCCAGGCAGGGGCCCATGTCCTCCTGGTACACTTTCTCAGGAAGGAACAGGTCTGACCCAGGGTGGGTAATTGCTTCCCAGTCTGGAACGCTACCAATAGGGTCATGTCTACGTCCTCATTCTGGGTGATGGCAGACACCATCACCCAGGGGGACACACAGTCAGGGAGAAGACAGTATAATGCTCTTATGCTAGGAAGGGCCCTTGGTAAGGACCAGCCTTGATGGAGCTTGCAGCTGGGAGAGGTCAGTATAATAATGATGATGAGTGTCTTCAAGCCTGATGCCTCCAATTGCAGCATATCCAGCTTACTCATGTCTTAGCTGCTTTTCTGATGCCACCTACTTCATATTGGCATCTTACATCTTGTGAGCTTCCTCAGACAGGTTTGCCATCAGCTACTCTAGTTCCTACCCCAGCTGCTCTTGCACCTCAAACAGTCCTGCACAGTCCTTATTCTTCAGATACAGCTCTTTCTGGGCTTTGTGCAGCTCCTTCAAGAGACCAAGCCTTCTTTCAACTCTCCATGGAGGTCCTATCAAGAGCATTGCAGAAGAGCTGTCCCAGGATTCAAAGGGCTAAACAAAATCCTTCACTATTCTCAAAGTCTAACATTTCTGCTTAATGTGCTCCTTTCCTTTTACATACATTACCTTTAATAAAATACTTAAAATGGTGCCTGACAAATTAAGCATTCAGTAAAGGTTACTTATTAGCACAATTGTTGCCATTATTTTCCCTAGTATATTATAAACAGAAAGCACAGGAGTTTCATTATAAATTTCTTTAGACTCACATAGCATTTAGCTAATCAAGTAACTCTCATACAGCAGACAATATGAAACAAAGTTTCTTTAGTAGAATGTATTTTCATTAGCAGAATTTGCTGGTATTTCAAATATCACTATAAATTATTACAGAAACAGTACAGTGCAAATATTTAAAAATAATTTCAATATTCACACCCTAAAACAAATTTAAATAAGCTTCCACATGCAAGTAGAAAAAACTGTTACATATTAAGTGAAATAAAAGTACATAGGAAGTTACTGTATTAAACTATAATTTTTCAATAAAAATTTGTCAGAATATCTTAAAAGATACACATAAACAACTGGGATTATTATGGCATACTTAAAAGAGCAATATTATCTGGTCCCAGATATTAAAAAAAAAATGTGTATTTAAATTTCAAGGTACCTGAGTGAAGAGAAGAGAAAACCAGAAGGGTATATGTGAGAAAAGCATCCTAGCCAGTGGAACTTGAGGTACAAAGGCCAGGAGGCAGGAATGCACTTTTAGGAACACTAAGGACAGCATGCCCAAAACTAGATATTATACCAGTTTCTGCTAAATTGCAAGAAAATATGGGAACAAGGCACATTCATTTATGTTCAGGCAAGCCTGTCAACCAAAAATTAGTTTGAAAATTTATCCGTTTATCACTGGAGAAAACATAGGCAGGATTTCAGCAAAACAACAATAGTACTTGCAAGCCTAGTATGATAGGGGCTGAACTGTTAATGGATAAACCCAATTAGCACCTACCCTGATGTCTAATCAGAAGTGCTGGCCTCAGTCCCTAAGCACAGATTACACTGAGCATGTATGTCTATGCAGGAAGGCAGCAGTGTTGAGGACTGGCCAAGAGAGGCAGCAGTGCCCCATGCTCCTCCCAGAAGAAGTCAAACCTCTTACCTCAGCTGCCTACTCCCGGAAGACAACAAAATCTAATCTGACAAAAGGAAAATTGGGAAAAATGTAAACTTTTCTCTTCTTTCATAAAGAACTGAGTATCTGAACAGAGGGCTACAGATGCATCTTCATTTCCCATATTGAGCAAAGAATTCCCCTATTTGAAACATAAAAATAACAGAAAAGTCATGTGTAGTCCAATCAAAAGAGACAAACCAGAGGAATGAAATTCCTGTTATGAAAGAGAAGTAACAAAAGACTATCTTTAGTTTACTACTTCAATAAGATCCAAGTTAATACTACCAAAACATTATTAGATGATGAGTGGTAGGAACACGGTGGTGAACAATATATACATGGTTTTGGTTCTCCTCTTTGTGAAAAGAGCAGAAATAAACAAGTAAAAAACAATGGAGAAGCTATGACAGGACAATGATACAAGTAAAAAGGATGTTGTGATAAAGACTCATGGGTATTCTTTCTCAAGATTCTGTGGTCAGGGAAGGCCTCACGGAGAGGACCACATCTAGAGTAGTACTAAGAGCAATAATGATGAAATACTACCAGCAGCTAAAATTTACTCACCACTTAAGTATGCCAGGAAATTATTACGATTCATACATAATATTACTGTATGATTTTATTGCCATTTTATAGATAGTTAAGAAATTTTTACAAAGTCATTCAGATAAACTGTAAGCTAGAGTTAGGTTCCAGAGTTCACATTCTTAACCATTCTATACAGAAAGCTTGATCCTTAAGATAAGGAATGGAATAAATCAAGTCCTCATGGCAGAAAATGTCAAACACATACCAAGAACTGAAAGATCTCCAGGGTGAAGAAGAGAGTAGCCCAAGATGACAATGGATAGTAGGCGAGGGGCCAAACATACATGGAGATCTATAAGGCTTGGGAAAGAGTTTGGATATTAAGCCAGACATGATGGTGCATGCCTTTAATCCCAGCACTCGGGAGGCTGAGGCAGAAGGGATACAAGTTGGAGGCCAGCATGGGATATATAATGAGACCCTGTCTAAAAAAAAACCTCTGAAAAATAAAATAAATAAATAAATAAACAGGGTGGATATTATTATAACTGCAGAGGATTTTAAGTGGGAGGGTAGCATGATTAGGATTTGTGAGTGCCTGTTTTCTTTGTTTGTTTTTATTACAAGGGCTGCCAGATAAAAAATTATTTAGCAAGTACAAGAATGAGTTTACAATTAGGATTTTAAAACATGGTCCAAGTGACAGTGGTGCCACACAGGATAATTAAGTGCATCATGCTAAGAAGGACACCGTACTTTCTCAAGTCTTATTCTCGGAGTAAACCTTAATGTCCAGTAAAATTTTAAATCAGTACCTTTAGTAAAAATAAATTATCCTCAATTTCTTCATCTACACAAAGGGCAAAATAAAATGCCCCATAAGGTTGTTACAGAGATTAAATATAGTACCACATAGCAAAGAATCACCCAAATGCAATTTATCTTTATACCATTAAATTTTAGAGCAAGCAAAATTATATGCTCAAAAATGCTGTTGAAATATAAAACTATTTAATACAAAATGTGTAGAGTAAAACAGTGAAAAATTAAAAATCAATGAAAAACCTAAACATAAGTAAAATTCTAGCTACTTAATAAGTAGTCTAGTGTGACCAACTATAATATATTCATACCACCAAATAATACAAATGAAAAATCATAATAAACATTTAAGCAGATTTGACATGTTCTGTAACTTTACTGTTTGGGATTTTTTTTTTTCTTATCTGTATCAACATAAGCAGGGGAAAAAAGAAAATTAAATTTTTTTGCAATGAAAAATTAGAATAGAGATTCAAAAAGATAAATAATACTAAGTTCTTTTTTCAGATTACCAAAAATCAACACAAATCGATGAGTTAAAGATTTATAAGGCATTATTTTGATTATTAAACCTTTTCTCAGTGTTAGTACTCCAAGATGGTTAACATTTTCCCTTGGAGACTTTCCAGATTACATGTTTCATGGAAAGGAGAAATGAAAATTTCTATTTATAATAAAACATAAAAGGCTATATTTTTAAATACATCCTTAAAATGCTAGTAATCAAAAGAGCTGCCAAAATGAACATTCAAATTGTTTATCTCTTTTTCCTTTGCATCTTATAATAGCAGCCCAGTGGAAATTGAAAGTTCCAAATAAATAAATTTGGATGATCAGAGACCAGTCCATTGCCATTCTACACATGGAGAAAATAATATATTTAATTAAGCGGGGTACAATAATGCATCATGTCAGTCTCTACTCATATCAAAACATGAAGATCATCAACATAAACAATGTCTATATTCATGTCATAAACAATGCATCTATATAATTTATGCTACCTGGAAATTTTAAGATGTAAGATGGAAAAGTAAATGAATGCTTTTTATTTTTTTTTTTTTTTTTTTTTTCATTTTTCTTTTATTATTCATATGTGCATACAAGGCTTGGTTCATTTCTCCCCCCTGCCCCCACCCCCTCCCTTACCACCCACTCCACCCCCTCCCGCTCCCCCCCTCAATACCCAGCAGAAACTATTTTGCCCTTATCTCTAATTTTGTTGTAGAGAGAGTATAAGCAATAATAGGAAGGAACAAGGGGTTTTGCTGGTTGAGATAAGGATAGCTATACAGGGCATTGACTCACATTGATTTCCTGTGTGTGGGTGTTACCTTCTAGGTTAATTCTTTTTGATCTAACCTTTTCTCTAGTTCCTGGTCCCCTTTTCCTATTGGCCTCAGTTGCTTTAGGGTATCTGCTTTAGTTTCTCTGCGTTAAGGGCAACAAATGCTAGCTAGTTTTTTAGGTGTCTTACCTATCCTCACCCCTCCCTTGTGTGCTCTCGCTTTTATCATGTGCTCATAGTCCAATCCCCTTGTTGTGTTTGCCCTTGATCTAATGTCCACATATGAGGGAGAACAAATGAATGCTTTTTAAACCCAGAAGTTGGAGGAAATAATACAAATAGTTTCAGTAGATAAAAATTTAGTATTCTAAATAATAATCTCTTCACTTTTAGCAGAAACTATGGAGATTTATCTGCACTTACATTTCAAAAGCTAGAGTTCCTTTTTTAAAGCTAGATTTTTATATAATTACATTATCCCTTGATAATACTGCTAAGAAATTACTACAATAAATATCCACATTAATATACTGATGAATCACCAGATACTTTGAATTGTTCACAGAAGCATGAGGTAGGCATCAGGTGATTTTAAACTGGATCATCACAAACATTAAATGTCTCTAAACTTCCTGGCTTTATTAAAGGAGTATCATAGAGCAAGGCACTGAAAATTCACTGATCTCTAAAAACTCCATGCTTTATCAAACATTTGGAGAACCCTTTTCCTCCTCCTGGAATGCCCTTCATCTAAGCCTCCTAATTCATTCCTCAAGTTGCTTTACAAATAAAATCTCCTATGGAGACTCCTTTTGGGATCCAACAGTACTTAAAGCTTGCTTCTGTAATATCAAATATTCTATTATTGGTTCTCTTTACCTCTTTGTCTCTCCCATTATCAGTCCAGAAGGTCACAAGAGTCACAGTAGTCTTTCTTTATCTAATAGATCTGCTGGGTAACAAAAGAACAAAGATATACCCCACCAAAATGAAGTAAAACAAGACCCTCCTGTCCCTTGTTCTGAAGAAATTTTGACTAACACAGTTCAAGATTACAAATCTTGAAAAAACATCTTAAAGGGCAAAAAGAAAGCTTTTTGCTAAATTCAACCATTCTTCACATATATGACTATAATTCTTCCACTAAACCTGAAAGCAAAACCATTAAAAGGATAAGGACATTTAAATTTGATCTTATTCAATTTATTCACTCTCTAACATGTTAAAAAAAATTCCAGGATATTAAAAAGTCCAATGTATTAGTTCTCTTTTCTATTTTTCAAATGCCTATCTGAGACAATGCAACTTTGCTATTTATAATTGAAGGATAATATTTTGTAGCAGTGAGAATATAGATCTAATCAGCATTTTTTTGTTGTTGTTGTTGATTAACAATCTAGAAGGATACAGAATTCTAAGCTGAAAATCATTCACCTTCCATCTTGGAGGAAATTTTCCCATTGTCCTACAGCAATCAGTGATTTTTGTTTTTCTTTGAGACTATGTCGCCCAAGGTTAGCCTGAATTCATGATCCTCATGCCTCCTGTCTCCACACTCAGCACAACTAGAGATTTTGATGACAAGGTAAATGCTATTGTGATTATTTCTCTTGAGTAGTTTGTTTCTTCCTTTCTAATCTTTAAAGATATATTCCTGATGCTTAGTGCTCTAAAATTTCACAGTGATCTATGTAGGAGTGTTTCTTTTTCCCATTCATTGGGCTAAACATCAAATAGACCTTTTCAATATCCACAGCTGTGATATCTGATTTCCTTGCCTCTATCTTGGAAACCCATTTCCCCAGGGTTACACCTTGTTTTATAAATCTGTCATTATAAGAATCTGTAGTCTGTCTAAACTTTTGATGTGAACAACCAATCCATTCTCTGGCCACACATTTTGTTTGTCTAATTGATTGCTCTATATCTCCTACTGCAAACTTATCAAGATTTTTCTTTCATTCAGTCCATTAATTTTTCACCACATATCAATTTTCTCTAATCTTTACATCTTTCTTTATCAGCTTAGATTTTAAAGTCAGTCATTTTAGTCAGTCTCATAAAAGGATTATATCTGAAATTCTGTTTAAAAACTGAAACCTACTTTAGATACTTCTATGCCAATAAACAAATCACTTCCAGGAAAAAACAAATCACTTCCAGGGAAAATCACCTAATATGGATGACCAGTTTCACTTCAAAATTCACAATCTAAACTTCAAAGGAAAAGTCAACAGTGCCTGTTCTCATCATAAATCTCTTGCTTGTTCTCCAAGACAGCAATGTCATACCATTTTTTTTTTCAAATTTAGACATCAACAAAGCTCACTTATCTTTTCACCAACACATATGCAAAATCTCCCTAGATATACATCCAATCCCTCCTCTCACAGAGGAGTTGTCAAAGTGTATCCCTTGGCCTGGATGCAACTCAGTGGTAGAACATACCCTTGGCATGTGCAAGGCACCGGGTTCAGTCTCTAAAATAAGAAAAAAAAGTGCATCCCCTCAATCCCTCCTCCTGGGCGCTGCCTCATCCTTTCTCTCTTTAATGATTTGATTGCTTTATGATTTACATCTTTTTCCTGATCAACCTCTAACAATAAACTCAATCATTTCAACTAAATGTTCTCATTTCAAGATTTCTCATTTCAAGACAAACCTTCCAACTCATTTATCTTCTGGATTATGAATGCCTGAATTTGGTTGCCTAATCTTTACTGAAAATACTAGATACTGAAAATTTGCAGCACTAGATCCTCTAAATTGTATCCTTGGTAGTTGTAGTTTAGACTGCACTGATCTGGTCTCACACAGAATGGTGTTTAGTAAACTGAGTTTTATCATTATGCTTTAAAGCTCTATGAAATTTTTCCAATAAATTATGATGATATAAATATACTCACTATAATTATAAAATACAAACTATGCAGACATTATTGAAGGCATTTTCTTCATGAATATTTATAGATTTCATCAGAGAATGAGCAACAGTGAAAGCCGCACAATTCTTAAACAAATCATTTCATTTGATATTCTGAACACACAAAAAATTGGAACTAAAATGTTTTCTTAGTCTTTATAGCTGCTAGCATCTTCTTAATTACACAATGTGCATTTCTGTTATTCTTACCTTTATTAATTTCCTGCCTTTATTTCCTCTATTGCCATCAATTATTTATTTTTATCTTTTTATATTTTGCATATTTTTAAAACTCTTTTAAGTCCTTTAAAACATAAAAGGAACAATGCAAGGCACAAATAGAGATAAGGATAAAAATAGAAATATAGAGGAAAGATCAAGAAAAGTCAAAGATAGAAAGGAACAGGAAAGGTGAGTTAGCAAAGTGGTAGTGTTTGCTGTCCACAGGAACAAGTCACTAAGTGACTCTAGCTGACTCTAGCTCTTAGGAAAGCCACATAGGAAGGACTTATACATATTTAGGCAATATCACATTTCTTCTGAAATTCCACTATGCTGAATCACTCAAAATTATACACTTCCATGTAAAAATATTTATAATAATGATTATAAAAATAACTGACTCATAAATGTAAGACTGAAAATAATTTTCAGAAATTTTGCTAGTGTAAAACATTTTCCCAAATATTTTTATCCTAAGTGCTTTGTTTTTTCAAAATTCACATAAAATAAACTTTAATTACACTGACGTACTACTCTACTTTCTGAAAACAAAAACCTATTCAATTCCCAGAGACTATGATTTGATATCTGAGATAATGAGCTACCCTCACTTTTCTCTTGTCTGCTTTGATTGATCTACAATGAATCAGGAAATTGAACAAAGATTACCATACAGCACAGTTGAAGTCTTCATTGATCATCAAGCAGGTTACAAAAGGAAATGAATATGTGGAACCTATAGAAAATACTAAGAGTCAAGGACAACTCTATATGGCTTATGAATCACTCAACTGTTTAATGTGGAAGAAATATGGGGTTCTTTCCATGTGTAGGATTTTTCTGTCTGTCCAAATTTCATGACTAGAACTAACACTGTATGCTTCTCACAAAAAGGAAAAAATATCAGACACAAGTTGGGCACATGTTACTTCATTCCTTTCTGATACATCATAGAGAACACCAGCATCTGCCTTAGCCCTAGAAGACTGTTTCATACGTGCCCTCTTCATTACTAAAGGCATTTCCTTGATAGGAGTCTATGCTATTAAAGCTAAAAAACACAAAGGAATCAAGTGGCTGCTCCTCAGGTTTCAGTTTATTTAGCTCACTTGATCCCTTGCTTAGAAGGAGCCTCCTGTTCCATTAATTTATCTATCCACACAGTGGCTCTGTCAAGGCACTGCCATAAGCTCAGCTAAACTGAACAATTCAGTTATATACCCAAATACCTGATGAAATATAAATAATAGTAAGCAGCCTTGGACAACATCACTGCTGTAAGAGCTACTTTTACTAAAAAATAAATAAACAAAAAGTATAATGCTTTAGGATATGAATATCCTCATTTGCACAAACAAGAAATCTTTGTGTTAGTAAATGGCCACAATGGCATCATTCCCTGAAGTCAAAAAGATGTGTACATTTTCCCAAAGAAATAGTGGGGACAACTTTTTAATTTAACTAAGGAAAATAGTTTAAATAAGAGAAATGCATCAAAATAAATCCACCATCCAAATAAAGAGCAAAGCTAACCAAAGCAAAATGGTGCCATATACCTCTAATTAACAATGCTATATTGTCCACTTAAAATTTTTTTAAGAGGGTAGAACTCATATTAAGTGACTTTTTTTCTTTTAGTGGTACTAGGGATTTGACTCAGGGCCTCCTGCTTGCTAGTCAGGTACTCTACCATTTGAGCCACAATGTTCTTACCACAATAAAATAATTTTTAAATGGTGCCAATGTAAAGAAGACTCCAATCATAACAGAGCATAAAAACCATGAACAGTATGGAATCTTATTATTGTTCTCAGAATTAATTGCTTATTTTTGTGCCTTATTCTAGAATATTTACTAGTATCCAGGTTTATTTCATTAGTTACCAACCTACATATTCTACAAGTTGTTATGATCTAAGCCACAGAAACATAGTTATAGTTTTATAACAGAAAGTATGTTCCTATTAATGACTCTCTGTCAAAAACAGATGTCCTTATTTCTTATTATTATAAATAACCAATGATAATTGCAAATGTGTACAGTAGAAAGCATAAATAGCATTGCAAAACCTACAAATTAGTTTTTGGTTTGTTCACTTGTTTTTGTTTTTTGCAGTGATGGAGATTAAAAGGAAGGCTTCACAAATGCTAGGCAAACACCATACCTGTAAGCCACACCCCCAACCACAAAACGGCAGATTATTTTTAAAAATCAGCACACAGACACACACACACACACACACACACACTTTCCCAATTTGAATATGTCAAACACTTCTTAATGTCTTATTTTATTTCCATGAACTGAGTTCAATAGCTTCAGTATACTACATACATCAGACATCAGTTTTATACTTACTTTCAACCATTATTCTCATGTAAAATAACTAAGAAAATAAAACATTTAAATTTGAAATTCAAATTTGACTACCTATGAAGATTAGTCTCAGCAAAAGTTATTAACGTCCATCTTATCTTTGCCAATGTCCAATGAGAGATATAAAAATAAGTACAAAAAGAAAAGGTTGGGCTTGGTGGTACATTTCTATAATCCCAGCACTTGGGAGGCTAAAACAGGGCTATGTAGTGGAGACCCTGTCTCAAAACAACAACAAAACAATATATACAAAAAGATAACCAATACTATTTTCTGAGCTGTTCTAAAAAGCATAGTTCATCTTGTACCTATCTGAACAGCTTGATTCTTTCCATTCTTGTTTCAAACCTCCCTCATCTCCAAAACCAAAGGTACATATCTCTAACAAACGTAAGCCTATCTTCATCTCTGTTGCATCCTACACACCTAATGCGGTGACTCAACATCACCTCACCCTCTGCAGGAATCCTTGACGGAAGAGTGCTTCGTGCTGCAGTGTCATCAGTAGAAAATTTCAAAAACAGAAATAACATAGTTTTAACTTACGAGAGGTTTTGGAAGCAAGAAGAGTAACTTGGGAACCTCCTATGAATCGAAAACCCATTACATTCACCTGGTCATCATCTGACTGATTGGCAAAACCTAAAAAGAACAGAAAAAAAATCATATTACACAATCACAAAGAAAAATTAACACTTGCTGTTTAAAACAGAAAGCTTAGTTGATGAGTTTTTCTGGCCCTAATCATTTTTAAAGTCCATGTGGGATGTGGAATAATTTCATTTCCTTTCTTCTGTGGTTCTTTCCAGGTCTGAAGCATAACATGCACAAGATGAACCTCAAATACAATGTCACACCCAAGAGCAAGGAAGCTATCAGTGACCACCATGGTTCTGTGAGAAGGGCTTGAGAGCAAACTTAAAAGATCTGATTATCATTATTGTCCAAAAATGAACAAAAATATTTGGTAGCAAAATAGGTAATAAATGCAGTGAAACATCAAATATATGTAAGAGACTGTACTTACATAGATATTAAACGTAAATGAAAACAAACAGTCACTATTGGAAGATCCTAGAAAATCAACTCCGTTAATTTTAAATACAGATTTTCCTTGAATTATAATGGGATTACATCCCAATCAACCCCAAATGTAATTGAAATTATCATAAATCAAAAATGTAATTTAATACATCTAACTTACCAAACATCACTGCCTTACCTACCTTTAGTGTGCTCAGAATACATACACTAGACTATGGCTTGGAAAAATTCTAACACAGAACCAATTTTATAACAAAGTGTTGATTATCTCATGTAATTTGCTGAATATCTGTATCCAAAAAATCTCAGAAACACAATGCACTGGAGTGTATTGGTTGTTTGCCCTCATGAGTACATGGTTGAGTAGCAGATAGCAAGTAAACTTGCTATCTGCCCAACAAAACAAGAGAGTATCAGATGACAAATCCCTAGGCATGGAAAAGATCAAAATTCAAAGTATGTTTTCTTACTGAATGTATATCACTTTACCACCATCATGAAATAAAAAAAAATCATAGATCAATCCATCATAAGTTAGGACCATCTGTATTTTAAAAATTATTAATAAAGAAAAATAACCAAGCAATTTTTTCTGACAACCCTACTCACCCTGCACAATTTTAAAAAAATACTTGTTAAAAGTTTTTTTTTCTGTAGAGAAATATGCTACATAAAAATTGAAGAAAACATGAAAGAAATAGGATATTATAATTTTTAGCCTCTAAGGAACTAATGGATCAAAGCATCATATGAAAACAGACATATATTACCACTGATAATAAGTATATATTACCACCGATAAGGAATGACGGCCAAAATAATCAAGCCTGTCTCTACTAGATACAGATCCAACTAGAAGTTATAGGAAATATGGCAAACAGAAGAAAATACTAAGTACCATCACAGGCATTAAAGGACTATCACCAAGATGTTGGAGTAGGAAATGCCAGCCTTTATACCGCTACAAAAAAAAAACATTGATAGGTAGGTAGGTAAGTAGGTAGATGATAGATAGATAGATAAATAAAAAGATAGACAGATAGTCATAAGCCAAAATAACCCTAAAAGAGCTCAAGAGCCCATTTAAGAATCTGCAGCAACATAGAAAGAATAGCTAGTGAAAAATCAACATATGCGATGCCTATATATAGCTAGGAAAAAAGAAGAAACGTGAGGAGTTATTGCTGTCAGTCATTCAGTTTGAATTTGGTACCAAGTGGCCTACTGCAGAAGATAATGACATCTTTTGCCACTAAGATAACGAACAACTATTCCTGTGGCAGAAATCCAGAGAGGGAGACATGGCTATCCACTCCTCTATTCAAGATGCAATCATTGTCACCCCTAGCTAGGACCAGAGCTGCCATCTCTTACAACCCACAGGTCACTCCTGAACCCCTGAGCTACAGTCACTCTACAAGTATGCATACTCCAGACACATGTTCTGTGGCTGGACTATGGCTGCCTATGTCTTAGACACCTGGAGCCACTGCCTTGAGGAGTTCCAGGTCCAGGAGCCAAGGTCCAAGTGCCCACATTCCAGGCACCACCTCAGTCACTACAGAGTGCTTGTACCCTGGAGTCTCAGTAATCTCAGTAACTCTGTATATACCCATGATCTAATACCTGACTGTCCAGCTGCTTCACAAACACTAGAAATTCACATACCATAACCAATGTGGCAGTGGGGGCACTGACACCAAGGCTAACATTGTCACTGCAACCCTGGGCACCAGTGCCACAATCTACCCTACTCATGCTTTGGACATGACTTTGTGGTCACTGTAAGGGCGCCACTCACCAGACACCAAGCCACTGTGAGTGGATCCACAAGCCAGACCTAGTGCTGAGAAGGATTCTCTCAGCCATGATTTCCCTGGTGGAAGAAAAAAAGGATTAGCAGGCATCTAGAAGCTATTGACACCAAAGACTCTCAACAACCTTCAACACTGCTGACAATATTTGCAATAACACTCACCAACACCAACCTCAAGTGACAGAGCTGCACAGAGACTATATTACATTGATATGTCCTTACCAGAGCCAATAGCACTATACTCTCCCATATGGGAAAGTATTTCTCTACCAAAACCAACACATAGTCAGAAAGATAAGATTGCTCCACAAAACGTAGAGACATTAACATGAGGCAACAAGGAACATAAAAGACAAAGGAAATGTCGTTGTCAAAAGAATATAATAATTTCCAAGAAGCTGATCCCCAGGAAATTGAGCTCTACAAGTTGCCTAACAAATAATTTGAAATTATTTTCATGACACTAAGTGAGTGTCAAGAAAATGAAGAGAAAAAATTGATCAAAGCCAAGAAAATAAATGAACAAAATGACAAATTTAACAGAGATACTGAAATTTTAAAAAAGATTTGGAGTTAAAATACAATGAATAAAATGAAAAATTCAACAAAGAGCATCAAAATCAGAAATGATCAAGAAGAATCTGTAAACTTCAAAAGTTTATTTGAAAATGTACAGTAAGACCAAAAAGAATGAAAAGAAATAAAGAAATCCTATATAATTTAGGGGACAGCACCAAGAAAGCTAATATAAACAGTATAGGAATTAAAGAGAGAAACAAATAGAAAGTTAATTTAAAGAAAGACTAGCAGAAAACATGAAGAAAGGTATAAATATCCAAATACGAGAAGTTTATAACATCTGAAGCAGAAAAAGTGGGGGTTATGAAATAAAAGCACATACTCTTATTTGCAATGAAAGTTAACTTGTTAATTTAAAATATGATTTTTTTGTACATCTCATAAAAACCACAAGGCAAAAACTTGTGGTAAGCACACAAAAGATAGAAAGTATCTATCTTTTTCAAGCATACCACTTGAAAAAAAACTTAACTAATCACAAAGGGATATACCAATAGAGGAAGAAAGGAACAAAGGATCTACAAAACAATCAGAAAGCAATTGGGAAATGGCAGTAGTAAGTCCTTAACACTAGCCAAAAGATTGACTATGGATTAAATTGTCCAAGTAAAAGACACTAATTAAAAGACCAAACAATAAATAGATAGATAGATAGATAGATAGATAGATAGATAGATAGAGTTGGATACATCAAAATGAAAGTGGGAAAAGATATATTCCATGCAAATGAAAACAAAAACAAACAGGCTTAATGATATGTATCAGGTAAAAACATTAAAAAGAGACAAAGAACATCAGTATGTAATGATAACAGGGTCAAATCATTGGAGGATATAATAATGTAAATATATATGTATTCAACACTGGAAAAACCTAGTGATAAATAACAAATTTTAATAGAAATAAAAAAAGGAAATAGACTGCAACACAATAGTAGGCAACTTTAATGCACCACTTTTAACAAAGACAGATCAAGCAGGCAGAAAAATCAAAGGAAATATTGGACTTGAACTATGCATTAGACCAAATGGACCAAATGCACACATAAAAGACATTCCACTAAACTGAAGTAGAATACATAATCTTCTAAAGGGCACATGGAGGGCTAGGATGTAGCTCGGTGGTACAGTGCTTGCCTAGCATGCGTGAGGCCCTGGGTTCAATCCCAGCACCAAAAAAAAAGAAAAGACAAAAAAAAAAAATAAAGGGCACATGGAATATTCTCTAGGATAAATCATGTTAAATCACAAAACAAGCCTTAATAAATATAAGATTAAATTATATCCAATATACTTTCCAACTGCAATGCTATAAAACTACAAATATTTAATAGTAGGAGTTCTTGGACTACTTGCAAATACACAGAAATTAAACATGATTCTGAATAACAAATGGGTCAAAGGAGAATATAAAAGGGAAAATTTAAAATATCCTAAGATAAACAAAAATTAAACACAGTATAACAAAACTTATGTGATTCAACAAAAGCAGTCCTAAGAATATTTATAGCAATAAGTGTTTACATCAAAAAAGAAGAAAGAAAAATCTAAATAAACAGCCTAACTTTATACCACAAGGCATTAAGAGAGAAGAATAAACTAAGCACAAAGTTAGTAGAAAGAAGGAAATAATAAAGATCAAAGGAATATGGGAAATAGAGACTAAAAACAACAGAAGATCCATGAAATTGAGGTGATTTCCTCATAAGATAAACAAAATTGACAAACTCTTAACTAGACTAAGAAAAAAAGGGGGAGAGGGAAGAGCCAAATAAATAAGAGGAGAAATTAAAACTGATAAAACAGAAATACAAAGGATCACAAGAGATGACTATAAATAATTATACAACAATTTGGATATCCTAGAAGAAATGGTTACAATTCTAAAACTTGTAACCTATCAAGAGTTAATCACAGAGAAATAGAAAGTCTAAATGACCAAGACAAGTGAGGAAACTGAATGAGTACTTAAAAGTGCCCTACCAAAAAAAACTCCAGGACCTAATGGTTTCACTTCTTAATTCTACCAAACATTTGAAGAACAATAAATATCAACCCTCCTCAAACCCTTCCAAAAAAATTAAAGAGGAAGGAACAGTTCTAAACTTTTTACAGGAGACAGCTTTACTTTGATACCAAAGCCAAACTAGCAAACTATACTAAAACAAAAATACAGCACAATATCCCTGCTGAACAGAGATGTAAAAAATCTCAACAAAACACTAGCAAACAGTATTGAGCAGTATATTAAAAGGATCCTTCACAATGATCAAGTGAAATTTATCCTGGGTATGCACATCAATAGATATAACACACCAAATTAATAAATGAAGGATAAAAATTATATGATCATCTCAACAGATGCCAAAAATATTCCACAAAATTCAACATTCTGTCATGATAAAAAAAAAAAAACTTTCAACAAATTCTGTGCAGAAGGAATATCCTTCAACCCAACAAAAGCCATCTATCAAAAGCCCACAGATAATAACATCCTCACTGCTAAAAAGCTGAAAGTTTTTTCTCTAAGAGCAGGAATACGATAAGGATGCCCACGCTCACCACAACCATTCAGCAATACTAGAACCCTTAGCCAGAGCAGTTAGGCAATACAAAGAAAGAAATGGCACCTACACTGGAAAGAAGGAAGTACAGCTATCTCTATTTGTAGATGACATGATGATCATATATACACAAAACACTAACCCCTCTACGAAAAAAAATTGCTAGAACTAATAAATTCAGTAAGTTGCAGGATGTCAGCTCAACAAACAAAATCAGTACACTAAAAATGAACTATTTGAAAAGTATACAATCTTTTGGGGACAGATAAATGTTTTGAAAACATAAATTTAACAAGATTAGGAAAAAGTAATCAAACAGAAGTAAATATTGCTGGATGGCAGAATGACTAATAGCTACCTTTCTGAAAGTTATCCATACTTCCTAAATTTCACATTTCTTTTGTAGTAAGTAAAATTTAAATCATTTTAAATGTACTTATATTTGCTCACAAAAAAGAATTGGAATAAATAGAAAGAGATGTAAATTAAAAGTTATTTTATCTCTTCTCTAAGAAGCTCATTAATTTGCTTCTTTCAGTTAAAAAATAGAAGATTTACAACAGTAAATATCTGATATCAACATATTAAAGCTTTATTTATATACATATAAATATAAAAGTGATGTGATACTTATTTTTTAAACAATTACATGATAAAAACAGGTTCAATATAAACACAAATAGAGGAATTCAAAAAGTGATATATCATATATATTGAGTTTAGGGGAAATGTCTTTCAAATTTTTGTCACTGAA
The DNA here is from genome assembly GCF_047511655.1 of Castor canadensis. Taxonomy (NCBI): domain Eukaryota; kingdom Metazoa; phylum Chordata; class Mammalia; order Rodentia; family Castoridae; genus Castor; species Castor canadensis. The sequence goes on from NC_133387.1 coordinate 95,840,938, forward strand.
TCCTAAAGCAAGTAGGAAGCCACTGAGAATGTATCTATGATACCAAACCAACCAAGGCTAAATCAGTAGGAAAATGGATGAGTTACCTAAGCTATTCTTAGTATGGCCTGTCCAATTCATATCTTAAGAGAGCACCTACCTGGTCAAAGGCATGCATTTTATTCAATTTCTAATTTGGTTTCCTCTATCTACAACAAAGACCAACTTCTCAGAAGGCAACTGCTTAAACATTTTCAAATATACCAATGAATTAGTTGTTCAACATAACAGGGTAGTATATGCCATCCAAGAAACTAAGAAATTAATGTAAAATGCTGTAAAAGTACTAATTTCTTCCTTTTTATAATCCAAATTTGTTAAGCAAGAAGGGAAATGAAGAAGAAGGAAGAGGAGAAAAAGAAGGGAGAGAAGGGGAAAGAAAAGAAAACTGCAAACAACATACACAAATTCAATTCAAATTAAGACTTGAATAATGGTAATAAAGAGCATTTAATTTTGGAGACTTTTCAGATTACATATAAATAAGCATGTCAAATTAATGAAAATTAAATTTAAAGCACATTGAGTAATAAAATAAAAGTTGACTTACCATAAATCTCTAAACCTTGTGGGAAATATTCCTTGTATTCTAAATCCTATCCACAATTGCAAGGGTGAAGGTGTATCTGATAGACAACAGTGCTGATTTTTAATGAAGGCCTTGAAAAGGTGACCTAATCCTCGGATTTTTGTCTCTAATTTCACCCATTACCAAGAAAGTTGATGGATATAGCAAATTAGAGGAAACTTGATTACTAAAAATGTTTTAATCCAGTCAAAACCTCTGTTTTTCTAAGCAACTCAGAAAGAAAACTGACACCTGGAGAAAACCTCATCTTCACAAATTACCCCAAATGGACACTGTGATACTCAGAGCCATAGAACGAACATCTGCTTCTTCCAACCACGGTCGACGGCAGAGCCACAAAAAATACCTACTTAGGAAACTACTGTTCAGAGGTATAAGAATATACCTTTAAAAGGTATATATGCAAAAGTCTATGGTAAAGATGAATGATATCCTTAGAAAAGGGAATTATATCCAAAAATGATTAATAAATATTTTCATTCGAGTCAAAAAAAAACTGACCTAAAAAAGAATCATTTGATGTTTTAATTTCTGAATACTAAAACAAAATAATGATTATAATTTTAATCAAACTTAAAAGGTATACCTTAGTACCCTGTTGATATAAGCTACTCACCTTTGAACAAGCAATCAGGAGGGAAAAATACTTGAGGCATTTTAATAGCCTCACTTAACAATTATCTGATAATTACCCCATCATTACCTACGATGAAGGATTCCATTTGAAATTTTTGATTTCTGATATTAAAGCATGTTACTTCAAAAGTCCTACCTGGAAAGAGACTGAGTAGACTGACTGGAGATTTATTGGTATCAATAGTTAATTTGTGGACTGCAGATTTTGAAGGCTGATCTGGTAGGCAGATTAATGTCAGGGGAAGTCTAAATTTACACTGGATAACTCGAGGAATTCCTAAAATAAAAGAGAGAAATGTAGATCCATAGTATGACAAATAATTTGGCAAAGAATAATCTGTAGTTTGAATAGTGACATAGACTTATTTATAAGCTTGTTGCTTACCCTTTTTCATATTTTTTATTGGGTCAAAAAATAAACTCTTAAAAGAATATAAGTAATGAAGTCTGTCTTTCAGTAGTATCATGTTTAAATTAGGACATTTGAACACTATTAAAATCATTATAATTTCTTACTGTTAATTACTGAAGCAAGTCTTTAAAATTTTTCTGAACTAGCCTTAATCCAAGACTATCAGTGAAAATGAGCAAAGAATAGGCAGTTTGTATCAATAAGACTCTACATGATCATATCCCCAAATTTACCAACTGAAACCATTCTTTTTTACTCATGGGAGATTCAAATTATATTAATAATTTTCAATAAACTATGAGCTTGAGAACAGAATTTGGTATTAACTAACTGCATCCAACTATGTGTTAAAATTACTATGCTATGGTAAAGTAAGTACAAGAAATACAAGACAACCTTAGGAAAATTGGTTAGGGTAAGTCACATATTCACAATAAAGAAGGAAAATCCTGATTCCCTCAGAAACAGAGAAATGGACAGAAATACAAGTTTATTTAGGACTAAAAAAACCAGAATTTGCTCTACTGAAGTTCTAAGCACATCATGTCCATTTTCCAGACTGATATTATGAATATTACTTTCATATATGAATTAAATTTTTCTGAAACCATCTGCCATCACATATCACTGTGACATTTTGAAAAGTTTACATAGTCATTCAGTTGTCACATATTTTCAATACTCATCCATACACGCTAAAATAGGTAACTGAATAAAATAACAAAGAAGAGTTTCAATCAGAATTTAAATTTTTCAAAGGATTCTTTTCCATATTTATAGAAAAAGAAACTGAAACCAAATTGGGCTCTGTACTTACAAATCTAGATAAGATAAAAGATAAAATATACAACTCTGTATCTTAACATACTGCTTAGTACCATACAGAAATGGAAAACTCAAAATGTTCTACTCTACTTTGTAGACTTGTGCATCAATTTATTTATTTCTGTATAGTGGAGTCGGTCACAAACTTAAAAACAGCAAGAGCAGAAGCAGTTAAAATATAGAGTCATGATTCCAAAGCAGGATCCCTGGAATTAGAAATACATTTTGTTAATGATAATGGGAATTGTGTGGCTTACTACACATTCAGGCCAGAAGTGCACTTTTCGGCACTACTTATTCACAAGTATACTAGTGAGAGATCATCAACAATTGTGAGCATTTTGATATATGAGGTAATTAAATGCTTTTACAGAGCATGTGGAGAATATCTGTCATTCTCTTCAACATAATCTATTATCCATAAAATTTTACCTAGATCATTTTCTGCTCATAACCAACAGATGTTAAAATCACTTCTAGAATCCTAGATTCAAATTATAACTGGTGTTTCCTAGGAAAAATCCCAGGGTATTATTTCCTGACATTCTCTAAGGTTTCTATAGGCATATGTATTTGTACTTTATAGTGATGACATGTTTTGAATGAAAATATTTGGGTAACATGATCTAAGATAACAATGACAACTATCAATTTTATCACATGCAAAAAAAATACACTTTTCCAACTTTAAGGAAATTTCCATATATGAAATATAACTCTAAATTACAAAAATGAGCCCATTGAATATACTTTGGCTACAGTAAAAAATATATATAGTATTGATTAATAAATACAGTCCAGCAAAAACAAGGAACAAAACCCTGCTTCCATGTCTTTAATTTTAAATGAACAGTACAACAAAAATATGCTTCAACTTCTGACAATTCTATTTACACACAAGGAAAGCTATCTCCTACATACTTTCAAACCAAACTCTGAGCTAATTTGTTCAAAAAAATAGCCACAAATATGCCTCTAAAACTATATCTTAGCTTCTAATCACTTAGACCAGGTACTGACTAAACTCACGATAAAAATAAATTAAATATGATCACCAACATTGGCTTTATACTACTAGGTCTATATATTTGAACATAATTACTCTAAATCCCTAAGAACCAAGAGTTAAATAAACTGGTGATAGATGAAGTTTTCAGAAATGAAAACAAAGAGATTACAAACACTAATAAACCTAAGAAGGGAAATACATTATAACTCAATTCACAGTTCAGTGAGGTCAGTTAATGACAATATCACACAGTTGTTAAGATTTGCAGAACCTCTCCAGAATTTCTTTTCACCCTTGGAACTGTAAACCTGTTTCACAGGACATTTGGAAAACATTACTTTGAAAAATGATGAGACTCATACTTAATAAAATGATTATGGCTATTTTTTAAAATTATGGCAGCTTGAAAAGTTTACCATAAGGGAAAAAAAGAAAATGAAACCCTTTAGAAATCAAATTAAGAAAACCATGCCTTTAGGAGAAAAATTAGAATGTCACTGTTGTAATACTTCTCATCAAATTAAATCCAAACATTTCAAAACACAATCTCTATTGTTTAGACATAGGGCTTATCAAAGGCAAATTTCTATCAGAATTTATACTTTCTTGAGGAACTTGAAGTATAAATTTGACTTCTAATTACTCTTTATGCTATAACTGAATCAAAGAACCAGAAGCCAAAGAATCATAAAGGAAAATATGGGTGTGTGGGTGGATGGGTGGGTGGATAGGCATGTGACTGTAATAAAGGAGGAAAGAATTACAAGCATTTAAAGACTTTTCAAAGGTTGCTCATATAACAGCTTTCAATCTAGTTGAAAGAGTCTAATTAGGCCTAACTTGACCTACTATTCATGATATGTAGCTTATATACTTGGCAAAAAGTGTCTATATCTGGCTTATTCTACTGATAGCTAAGCTTAGAGAAGAGAAACCTTTTTATTTTATTCTGATATTGGCCTAGACATTCACCAGTCTGGCTTTGTTCTTCGGGGTTTTGTCTACCAAATATAATCACCTCTCCCTTAAACACTTCCTGTAACCTACTAGAGGAAATGGATAGTTGCAACTACTGTGGTACAATTAATCATAAAATTATTTAACACTCAAAAGAAAAAATTCACATCAAATCCTCTCTTGACATAACAATTTTCCAGGAGGAAAATTTTAATTACATCTGGCATACCCAAGAACACAGTATCACTATCAAACAGGAAGCCAAAATATGCATTAAAAAGAAAAAAGAACATATATATCCGTGTGTGTATATACATATATGTGTATATACATATGTATGTGTGCTTTTCAGAGTGGGAAAGTTACATAATCTATATAATACCTTAGAACTCTTTCCAGTGGCCCATTAGAGTAATTTCTTACTGAAAACAAGGAACCCCAAAGCAGTAGCAATGTCTGGTAGCCAGAACTTCCTTGATCCCTTCCTGTTATGTCTGGCTACATACTGTGCTTCATCTGCAGTCATGTTTTACACTGCCATGTCATGCAACTTTAATGCAGAAATAATGGAGACTAACTCTTATGGGACAACATAAAACCTAGTTTGCTTCTCTTTTTCCATATATAAAGCAGAACTACTTATCTGCAATACAGACTGAACAGATCAGGATAATAAAATGGATCAGTCTTTGAAATATGAAGCCTTGTGTGTAAGTAAGATCTAAGTGACAACATATTATTTTCTTACCTACTATATGCAGTCTAATATTTCAACCCTACTCCCTAAAACTTAATCACAATTTTAAAACATATCAGAAGAAACTACTAAAAACAGCTTTACCTGGGAAATAAAACATTAACTCTTCAATTAATTGTGACTTTTTTCTTATTGTTTATGCAGAATTCATACATAGAGAAAAATCTATACTTCAATAACCTTTACTGATTCTTTTAAACTTACATAAATCACTTAAATAATTTTATAGTATTTATAGAATTGAATCCAAAATCTTATCCATTAAATATAATCTTGAGAATGTAAATATTCATTATTAGTACCAGGTTATTTTGATGACCTAAATTCTACTTTGACAAGTAAATTTTGTGCTAAGCTAAATATGTACTTCTCTTAAGACATCCCTCATATATACATTATCCTTCAGATATTATGATGACATATGCTAAAACTGTTGGCATCACCAAAACTGTAAATAAATATTGCTATAGATATTATTTCTTAAGTGCTTTATAGTCTTCTAATCATCCTACAGAAAACTGCATACTTAAATCAGAAGTTTATGCAAAAGATGATTCATAGTATAATACACATTTAATTCACCAACCAAACATCAGAATTGAAATTCATTTTTTTTTCTAAATCATCTTTTTCACTTACCATCAGGATTTCGATCTATCAGAAGCAAAAAACAAAAGGATAAGGGAAAGAATGCAATGATTATCCGTGGAAAATTAAACACAAATTTAATGCAGTTACTTAAAATATGATTTAAATTTTGAAAGTTATCACAAATAGCATAAATGCACTCCAATCAAATACAGATCTCCATATTTGTAGAGTACAACATGAAAAAGTAAAATCCAACAATGTATTCACACTTACATTCTGAGACATCCACAAGAGTATGTTACTTCAGTGTAAATGTGGTAAAGAGGAAAAGATATATGATCTAACCAAACAGGAAAAAAAAAAACTCCATATATAAATGACATGCAAAGTATTAAATAAAAATAAAAACTGAGTGAAAGGCCAAAAACAGAATTCTAGTTACTCTTCATTAAAATAATTTTAATAGATACTACTATGAAGTATAATGTTCATGGGTTTTGGGACTAACCTTGATATTCTTTTGTTTTACATAGATTTTTACATATTTTGATTTATTAGCTTGTAATAGTTGTACAAGAGGAGTTCATTGTGACATTTACATATGTGCTTACAATATGTCTTAATTAAATTCACTCCTTCCATCATTCTCCCTCATCCCCCCTCCACCCATTCTTGGAACAATTTCAACAAGTTTCATTGTTCTGTTTTCATTCATAAGTATTCATAATATGATCTTCTGAATTTCATTGGTGTCTGTTGTAATAAAATCATCTCTGATTTTATTAATTTGGGTCTTCTTTCTTCTTTTGGTTAATTTCACTAAAGATGTATTGATCTTGTTCATTTTTTTAATTTTTTGTCTGGATGTTCTGTCCACTGATGAAAATGAGATACGCTACTATTATGTCTGGACCTATCTGTTCCTTTATGCTCAAAAGTGTCTTATGAACTTGGGGCCACCAATGTTCAGAGCATATATACTCATAATTATTATATCATTTTGCTGGCTGGTTCCCTTTATTAGTACATGGTGATCATTTTTAATTTTTGCATAAAATTTCTGTCTAAGAAATAGCTAACTCCTGTTTGCTTTCAATTTCCATATGCCAGTTACACCTTTTTCCAACCTTTCACTTTTAGTTTGTGTCTATGGTTGTGACATGTGTTTCTAGTAGACAACAGATTGTTGGATCTTGTTGGATCTTTTTGATACAATCATTAGATCTGTGTCTTTTGATTGCAGAGTTTAATCCATTATGATTGAGAGGTATTTCTAATTCCTGTGTTTCTATTGCTTTTTTTTCAGGTTGAGTATCATTTTGATTGATCTTTACTTTACTTTTGGCATTGTTTGTCTTCAGGTTTTGCTGGCTTACTGAGTTGTTCATGCTTGCTATTTTCCAATCTCACATGGGTTCATCAATTCCCCTTTGGAGTTTTATTCTTTACTGACCTCTTGTGTTTGTAATTATTTTTCTTCCTCTTCTGTGTGAATTATTCCATTGAATATATTTTCTAATGCAGGCTTGGTGGATATGAACTACTTTAGCTTAACTGTATCCTAGAAGGTACTTATTTGTCCATTTAGATTGAAGAACAGCTTTGCTGACTACAGAATTATTGGATGGCAGTTATTTTCTCTCAGAGCTTGAATTATGTTGCTTCCTGTTTTCCTGGATTTTAGGGTTTGTGCTGAGAGATCTGAGGTGATATTCATGTGTTTACTTTATATAAAGCTGAAATTTGTCTATTGTAGTTTAAAGTATCTTTTATTTGTTCACTAGTTTTGGCATTTTAATTACATGGGTTTGTTCTTTTCTGGTTATGTCTACTTGGAGTTCAAAATGGCTCTCCAACATGTGTGTCTATATCATTACAAAGAGTTGTGACATACGCTAGTATGATTTCATTGACTAGGTTTCTCATGTCTTTAATTTGTATTTCAGCTCCTTCTTCCACTCCATGAATTCTTAGGATTGGTCTTTCAATCATATCCCAGAGTTCTTATATGTTGTAATCATAAGTATTTATTTTTTGTGATAGTTTCCAAGCAATACCTCCTCAATCTTATCCTCTATCTCTGATAGTATTTCTTCTGTTTGATCTTGTCTACTGATAATACTATCCAAGGTGGTTTTTATCGTATTTGCAGTTTTCACTTCTAACATTTCTACTTGATTATTTTTCATAATTTCTATTAACTTCCTGAATTTCTCTTCCATGTTGCTGACTTCCTTGTCAAGATCTTGGATTGATTTCCAAACTTCATTTATCTACTTATTTGAATTCTCTTTGATGTTACTGATCATTTTTAGCAGTACACTTCTGAATTCTCTCTCTCTCAGACATTTTGACCAATTCATTATCTTTGGTTTAAGATGTTGAGTTGTGGTGGGGTTTCAGAGAGAAGACATTGCATTGGTTTTTCATATTTAAATTTCTATGCTGTGATTTGTACATCTGTTCATCTAAGTTTCTCTTTACCATCCTTGTAAAAGTGACAACATACTGTAGTAACATGGTTAACAATTCAGCAATAAATCAAGTATTTGAACAAAAAAGAAACAATTGGAATACTTATATGTCTCCCCACTAATGTTTTACTGGAGCAACACTCTTGTTGCTAGAGGGATGATATGGGAGCTTAACACTGGCTGAAAGAATTGGAAACTGAGTATGAAGGGGAGGGGAGTAGGAAGATAGAAATAGGGGCATCTTATTCACTGGATCTGATGTACAGTTTCTACTTCTCTGCCATTTTGCCACTCCATACCTACCTACATTAATTTTTAAGGATAGTTTTTATGTTTGTAAATACTAATCATACAAAGGTATTTCATTGAATGTGTCCATACATGCATATAATGTCCTTGAAGAAAATTTACCACATTACTCTTTCTTATCCATCCTCCCATTTTTTTAACATTAATTTTTAATCTACATTCAGCAGACTACCATATAACCTTTCCAGTTTAGCAATAATTTATAAATTTTAAATTCTATCTATTGAAAAGCGCAATAGCCAAAAATGGTATACTGGTATATGCAACCATAAGCTGACAGGCTGATTTTAAGGCTTTTTTTCTTTTTATCATTAGTGCATATTAATTGTACAAAGTACTTTCATTTTGATAATTCCCTATGTACACATAATATACTTTGATCAAACTCGCCCCTCTATTACTTCCTTATATTCTTTCCTCATCTTTTAAAAGCAACCATTAACAGATTTCATTATTCTTTTTTCATAGAACATAAAGTTCTTTGATTATACTCACCCACCTTTACCCTCTCTTTACATCCTCCTCCCTGCCACGGGTCTCCCTCTTCCCCGACACACACACAAAAAATTCTCATTTTATATCATGCCTTTCATGGGGGAATTTTTAGGTGTAGATACCACACATGTCAAAGAACAGGTAATACTTGTCTTTCTCAGCCTTGCTTATTTCACTTAATAAGATGATCTACCCATTTTTGTGCAAATAACATCATTTATATTTGCAACAATAGTGTATAAAAGTTCCTCCCTCCTTCCTTTTCCCCACCTCCTGCATCATTGCCAGCATTTGTTGTTGTTTGTTTTCTTGATATCAACCACTCTAACTGGGGTGAGATGGAATCTCAGCGATACTTTGGTTTGTATTTCCTTTATGGCTCAAGATGTTGACCATTTGTTCATGTATTTATAAGTCATTTATAATTCTTTTGAAAATTATCTGTTCACTTAATTTGCCTATTTGTGAATTGTATTATGTATTCTTTCTGTTTGAACTCTTTGTATATTCTGGACATTAATCCCTAATCTGAAAAATCACTGGTAAAGATTTTTCTCAATTCTGTGGATTCTGTTTTCATTCTGGTAATTGTTTATTAGCATACATTACAAATAGGGGAATTACATGGTGATAATTCCAAACACATACACAGTGTACCTTGAACTTGCTCACTTTCTCCATTATATTTCCATTCTCACCCTCGACTCTCCTCCCTTTTTCACACGGTGTTTGATGGGTTTCATTATGTTATGTTCTTATGTATATATGTAGCCTACTTCAATCCTCTTTGCCATTCAATAGCCTTTTACTTCCTTCTCCCCTCAATAGTTCCCCAACAATTCTGATAATTGCTTACTTTGATATGTGGAAGCCTTTTAATTTGATAAAAATCCCATTTGTCAATTCTTGCTCTTATTTCCTAAACAACTAGAAACCTATTCAGAAAGACATTACCTATGCCTATATCTTCCAGTGTTTTCCTGTAGTAATTTCAAAGTTTCAAATATTACATTAAGATATTTGATACATTTTGAATTGGTTTTTATACAGGGTGAGATATAGGGACATAGTTTCAGTCTTCTACATAGGCTATCCAGTTTTTGCAATGCCATTTGCTGAAGGGACTTTTTCCCAGTATGTATTTTGGTACCTTTGTTGAAATATCACATGAATGTAGCTATATGGGCTTGTTTCTTGATCTTCTATTCTATTCCATCGGTCTACATGTCTGTTTTTATGCCATCACTATGCTTTTTTGATACTATATTTTGAAGTCAGGTATTGTATTACCACCATCATTTTTCGCTTTGCTAAGGATCACTTTAGCTATTTGGGATTGATAGCAATTCCATATGAACTGCATTGACTATAACTGCTTTAGGTACTATAACAATTTTCACAATATTAATTCTGCCAATCCATGAACATGGAAGTTGTTTCCCTCTTCCAGTGTCTTCTTCAAATATTTATTGACTGTACAGGTATTAACCTCCTTGGTTATATTTACTTATATGTATTTAATTTTTCAAGGTTATTCCAAGTAGGATTCTTTATCTGATTTCTTTCTCAAATTGTTTGTTATTGTTATTGTTATTATTGTTATTTTTGCATATCAATTTGCTATCTCTATTTTCCCAAAAGTGTTTATCAGATCTAAGAGCTTTTTGATAGAGTCTTTGGGGACTTCTAAGTATGATAACTTACCTGTGAATATGGGTAATTTGACTGCTTCCTTTCCTATTTGTATCCCTTTTATTATTTCTCTTGCCTTACTGCTCTTGCTAAGAATTCTGGCAATATATTGAATATGAATGGAGACAGAAAACATACTTGTCTCGTTTCTGACTTTAGAGGAACTAGTTTCAGGTTTTCCTAATTTGTGTTGGCCATAAGTTTATCACCTATAGCCTGTTATCATTTTGAGGTACATTCCTTCTATCCGTAGTTTGTTCAGGACTTTCATCATAAAGGGATGTTTCATTTTGTAAAATGATTTTTCTGTATCTACTGAGACAATTGTGTGATTTTTGTACTTTATTTTGTTTATGTGCTGCAAAATGTTTATTGATTTATCTATATTAAACCATCCTTGCATTCCTGGAATTACAGCAACTTGATTATAGTGTATGATCTCTTAGGTGGGTTGTTGAACTTAGTTACTGAAGTTTCTTTGCCTCTGTTTTCATCAAGGAAACTGGTATACAATTTTCTTTTTCTATTGTGTCCTTAACTGGTTTTGGACATACTGGCTTCATACAATATGTTTGGTAGCATCCCTTCTTTTTCTATTTTTTAGGAATAGTTTCAGGAGCACTGGGGTTATTCTCCTTTAAAGGCCAGTAAAATTCAGCAGTGACTCCATCCAGTCCTGGGCTTCTCTTTTTTTGGGAGACACTTTATTACTGATTCATTTTCATTGCTACTTAAGGATTTGTTTAGGTACTTTATATCCTCCTGGTTCAAATTTTGCAGGTCATACACATCAAGGAATTTTTCCATATCTTCTAGATTTTTCCCATTTATTGGAATATAGGCTTTTGAAATATTTCTAATGATTGTGATTTTACAATTTTTTTTTTGGCAGTACTGGGTTTGAACACAGGTCCTCGTCTTGCTAGACAAGCACTCTACATTGGAGCCATAGCCACCTGCCCTGTTTTGCTTTAGGCATTTCTTAGGTAGGGTCTTATATTTTTGCTCAAGCCAGCCTCAGACCAAGACCTTCCTATGACTTCCTGTGCAGCTGGATGAGCTACATGCACCACCAACAGCTATCTTATTTATTCAGATGACATCTTGCTGAGTTTTGCCTAGGCTGGTCTCAAGCTAAAATCCTCTCAGGACCTGCCTCGAGTCACTAGGATGGCAGGAGTGTTCCCACATACCCAGTCGCTAATTATATAAATTTTTACTGTATTTAAAGCATACTTTCTATTTTGTTTTAGAAATTTCCCCATTTTAAATTTATCTCCAAACAATATCACTACTTTTCCTTGAAAAATTCATGAAAGAATTCTTTAAAATCAAGCAGTAGTTTCTATGACTGTATATTTAATAGTGTAACAATTAATGTGTAATAATGTCTATGATTAATGATAAATCATCTAGAGATCTTGATCAAATATTTCTCACATCTTTATTTCACAACTCAAAATGGAAATACCATTGAAAACCTCAATATTCTTCTCAGAATTTGCCAACCAGAAGATTCATCATTCTTTAATCACTCAAGAAGTTTTCATTTCTTTATAAAATCAACCTTATCAAAGCTATTTAAATGCAAAAATATGTACAGAACCTCAAATTTTGAAAACAGGGTAAATGGTTAAAGTGGTCGCTTCTGGTGAAAATAAAATTTTCAACTAACTTAGAGAAGAAATACATCATAAATCACATGAAATAAATTTCTAAAAATTACACTTAAGTTATAAAAACGATACCTGAGTATAAAGAATTATCAATGAATAAACAATAAAATTCAACTAGACAAAGAAATATTACAATTATGAGAAACACTACCAAATAAATAAATGTGTATAAATAGCAACAAAGATGAAGAAGCCATTTTTTAGAACTTTTAAACCTACAAAAACTATACAGAAATATTTTTAAAACACAAATATAATGTTGCTACACTACCCTATTACTAGTTATACCATGTCAAAGGTCTTTCTTATTATCTCTTATGTCTTATCTTCAACAAAATTGGAGAAGTGCACCCAATTTCAGTGCACTCATTGCATCAAACATACACTAATGGACTTAAAAGCACATACAGACAACAAGTGGTACTGGGAGAATTTAATACCCCTCTATCACCAATACATAGGTCATATAAACAAAAAAATCAACAAAGAAATCCAAGAACTAAATGACACCATAGATCAAATGCACCTAATAGATATCTACAAAATATTTCATCCAACAACAGCATTCTTCTCAGCATCCCATGGAACTTTCTCCAAAATTGATATCTTAGAGCACAAAGCAAGACTTGGCAAGTATAAGGACATAGAAATAACCCCCTGCATTCTGTCTGATCACAATGCAATAAAACTAAAATTCAACAACAAAAAAACAGCAGGAAATATACAAATAACACATTGCTCAATATCAATGGGTCATAGAAGAACTAAGAGAGGAAATCAAAAGGTTCCTGGAAGTTAATGAAAATGAAAACACCACTAAGCATACATTATGAGACATAGTAAAGGCAGCCCTAAGAGTAAAGTTTAAAGCCATGAGTGCTATAAACTTAAAAGGACAGAAAAAATCTCAAATAAATGACCTGATGTTACATCTCAAACTCCTAGAAAAACAAGAATAAGCTAAACCAAAATCAAGCAGAAGGACAGAAATAATAAAAATAAGACCAAAATTAATGAAATCGAGAACAAAAAAAACAAACAAAGAACCAATGAAACAAAAAGCTGCTTCTTTGAAGAAATAAATAAGATCGACAATCTCCTGGCAAATCTGACTAAATTGAGGAGGGAAAAAAAAAAAAAACCCACGTAAACAGACCTATAGCATATAATGAAATTGAAGCAGCAATAAAGATTCTGCCAAAATAAAAAACTTGAGGACGTGACAGATTTTCTACTGAATTCTACCAGACTTTTAAAGAACTAATACCAACATTCCTTAAACTTTTCCATGAAATAGAAAGGGAAAAAACACTCTCTAACTCATTTTATGAAGCCAGTATTACACTCACCCCAAAACCTGACAAAGACACATCCAAAAAGAAGAACTACAGCCAATCTCCTTAATAACATTAATACAAAAATCCTCAATAAAATAATGGCAAACTGAATCCAACAACATATCAGAATGATCACTCACCATGACCAAGTCAGTTTCATACCAGGGATGCAGGGATGTATCAATATACACAAATCAAAAATGTAATACAGCACATTAATAGAAGCAAAGACAAAAACCACATGGTTATCTCAATAGATGCACAAAAAGCCTTTGATAAGATTCAACACCATTTCATGATAAAAACTCTAAGAAAACTAGGAATAGAAGGAATGTACCTCAAAATTATAGAGGCTATATATGATAAACCTATATGACAAATGGGGAAAAACTGAAACCATTTTGCTTCAAGTCAGGAACAAGACAAGGATGCCCACTCTCCTCACTTCTATTCATCATAGTCCTGGAATCCATAGCCAGAGCAATTAGGCAAGAAGAAGAAATAAAAGGAATACAAATAGGTAAAGAAATAGTCAAAGTATCTCTATCTGCACACAACATGACCCTATACCTCAAAGACCCAAAACACACCACCCAAAAACTCCTAGACACCATAAACAGTTTCAGCAATGTAGCAGGATACAAAATTAACTTACAAAGTAGCCTTTCTGTACGTCACTGATGAACAAATTAAGAAAGAATATAGGAAAACAATTCTATTTACAAGCCTCAAAAAAAAAAAAATCAAATGCCTAGGAATAAACTTAACAAAGGATGGAAATGACCTTTACAGGAGAACTAGAAAACACTGAAGAACAACACTGAAGAAGACAGAAGGAGGAAAGATCTCCCATGCTCATGGATTGGCAGAATCAACACAGTAAAAATGGCTATACTACCAAAAACAATCTACCTGTTCAACACAATTCCAACCAAAATCCCAATGACATTCATCACAGAGATTGAAACATCTACCCTAAAGTTCATTTGGAAACACAAAAGACCTTGAATAGCCAAGGAAATACTAAGCAAAAAGAGCAATGCTGGAGGTATCACAATACCCGACTTCAAACTATATTACAAAGCAGTAGCTATAAAAAACAGCATGGTACTGCAACAAAAACAGACATGAAGAAAATGCTATCATTCGCTGGTAAATGGATGGAATTGGAGAACATCATTCTGAGTGAGGTTAGCCTGGCCCAAAAGACCAAAAATCGTATGTTCTCCCTCATATGTGGACATTAGATCAAGGGCAAACACAACAATGGGATTGGACTTTGAGCACATGATAAAAGCGAGAGCGCACAAGAGAGGGGTGAGGATAGGTAAGACACCTAAAAAACTACCTAGCATTTGTTGCTCTTAACGCAGAGAAACTAAAGCAGATACCTTAAAAGCAACTGAGGCCAATAGGAAAAGGGGACCAGGAACTAGAGAAAAGGGCAGATCAAAAAGAATTAACCTAGAAGGTAACACACACACACAGGAAATCAATGTGAGTCAATGCCCTGTATAGCTATCCTTATCTCAACCAACAAAAACCCTTGTTCCTTCCTATTATTGCTTATACTCTCTCTACAACAAAATTAGAAATAAGGGCAAAATAGTTTCTGCTGGGTATTGAGGGGGTGGGGGGAGAGGGAGGGGGCGGAGTGGATGGTAAGAGAGGGGGTGGGGCCAGGGGGGAGAAATGACCCAAGCCTTGTATGCACATATGAATAATAAAAAAAAAAAATAGAAAAAAAAAAAAGACCAGTGGGAACAGAATAGAGAACCAGATATGAACAAACACGGGTATGCCGACCTGATTTTTGACAAACACACCAAAAACATATGATGTAGAAAAGACAGCCTCTTCAACAAATGTTGCTGGGAAAAGTGGTTATCTGCCTACAGAAAACTGAAACTAGATCCATGTCTATCACCCTGTACTAGTATCAGCTCAAAGTAGATTAAGAACCTTAATAAAAGACCCAAAACCTTGCAGTTAGTACACGAAAGAGCAGGGAATACTCCAGAAGCAATAGGTATAGGCAAGGACTTTCTCAGTAGAACTCCAGCAGCCCAGCAACTAAGAGAAAGGATGGACAAATGGGATTAATGAAATTAAAAGCCTCTGCACAATTAAAAAAAAAAAAAACTGGTCCCTAAATTGAAGAGACCACCCACAGACTGGGAGAAAATATTTCCTAGCTATACATCAGATAAAGGACTGATAACCAGAATATACAGAGAGCACAAAAAACTAAACTCCCCAAAAATCAATGAACCATAAATAAGTGGGCAACTGAACTAAACAGAACTTTTTCAAAGAAGTCCAAATGGCCAAAAAACACATGAAAAAATGCTCACCATCTCTGGTCATCAAGGAAATGCAAATCAAAACCACACTAAGATTCCACCTCATTCCTGTTAGAATAGTTATCATCAAAAACAACAAACGTTGGCGAGGATGTGGGGAAAAAGGAATCCTCATACACTGCTAGTGGGAGTGTAAGCTAGTACAACCACTTTGGAAAACAATATGGAGGCTTCTTAGAAAACTGCCATATGATCCAGCAATACCACTCCTAAGGATATACCCAAAGGAATGTGACTCAGGTTATTCCAAATGCAACTGCACACCCATGTTTATTGCAGCACTATTCACAATAGCGAAGTTATGTTAACAGCAAAGATACCCCACTGTTGATGAATGGATTAAGAAAATGTGGTATTTATATTCAATGGAATTTTATTCAGCCACAAAGAAGAATGAAATTTTGTCATTTGCAAGTAAGTGGATGGAACTGGAGAACATCATCTTAAGCAAAGTTAGCCAGGCTAAGAAGGCCAAAAATCGCATGTTCTCCCTCATATGTGCATTACAGACCTAAAACAAATGCAGTGATATTATTGGACATAGGTCACACACTAAGGGAAGAACATGCCTGGGAAGAATAGGGAAAGGGAAGGAAATCTAAAGCTTTAATGTGATTGATGTGCTCATGTAGAGGAGTGAATATAGTAATCTTAAACTGGCAGAGGCCACCATGGGAAGGGGACTAGGAAGTAGTGAAGAGGTCTGGTAGAGATGAACCCATGTGGATTTCAATACACGTGTGCATGGAAGCAATGCTAGGAATCTCTCTGTATAGCTATCTTTATCTCAAACTAGCGAAAATGCTATGTCTTTCTTATTATCTCTTATGTCTTATCTTCAACAAAATTGGAGAACAAGAGAGCGGAACTGTTTCTGCCCAGAAGCGGGGGAGGGGAGGGAGTTGGCCCAAACAATGTATACACACGTGAGTAAATGTAAAAACAATAAAATAAAAATAAATAAAAAAGATACTATGGAGTTTTTAGTCATTAAAACAGTATCTAAACTTGCATAGAGCCTTAGTGTTAGAATAACCAATAATGTACCTTCATTTTATTTTTTTACTAATTCATACTGACCTCTTCTTTTGTACAAATGATTGAAGCCTTACCTAAATAGCATTTTTCCAGTAGGAATAAAAATATATAAGGTATCCGATAAACTGAAGAGAGAGAACCACACATCCTATATGGAAATCAGCTAAATAGACTTACCATTAACTACCCATGATGCATTAAAGTAACTAGAATATATAATTTTATTTAACAGTAGAAAAGAACATTTGCATTTAATTATATTTCACAATGTATTTTCCCATCTTAAACACATCATCCTTTAATGCTTAACTCTAATTATTTAAAGGAATAATTAGGCTTTTACATTTATGAGCCACTGAATGTTTACCTGTTGATTTGGAATAAGAAACAACAGCATTTCCTTCCAATTCAGATGGTGTGTAATTTCTTTTCAGATAAACAGAAAAGGCTACTGTGCTGGTCATCTCTGGTTCTATAAGAAATATAAAAGTAACAAATTACACAATGGGAGGCAATTGTTATTAACAGCTAAAATGTATTAAGCACTCCCTACATGCCAGGTACTGTCATAAGCACTTTAATTGGAGTAACTCATATAATCTTCCTACAACCCTACAAGGTAGGTACCATTATTGTCTTTATTTTGTATGTGTGAGAAAACTAAAATATAGAGAGATTAAGAAGACTGTTGTGCAAGGTCACACAAGCTAACATTAGATGTAGGCACTGATTCTGGAATGTGGTATCTAGCATTCTACACCATTGCTCCTCTTTACCCAGAACAGGAAGAGAAATGGATACACAAAAGGGCACGAGAGTTTAGAGTCAAAATAATACTTTGTCATATCTAGAACAGTCTGCAGGAGAGAAATTCAGAAGCGGATTGGATATGGATACAAGAGTAGCAACTTCATAGACTGTGCACGCCCTTCTATGTAATATCTTTTTCCTCTAACCTATTTTAAAATAGATTAGAGATTTTTAACTAGAAAAATAAATTTTTCAGAATGTGATAAAAAGACAAATTGGAAGTATTATAAAAATAATTAGAAAAGAAACTGAGAATCCAGGGTTGGGCATCACCTACAAGGTTAATTCACTCAATCATTCACTTACTTATACAATCGATGAATATTTACTGAGTTTCCACTAGCTGCCAGGCACTCAGTAAATAGTTGGTTAAACAGAAGCAAAAAAGAGAAAAATGTTCTTGACCTCTTGAACAAGATAGAAAAGCCTTGACTGAAGAGCTACCATACAAAAAGACTTAACGGTAACTCAGAGGTCATTTTAACAAAAATAATGGTAACTTGGATGTAAGTGATTGGGAGTGACAGATTCTATATAAACAAATCTTACTAACCATTACCATTTATGACAATTCTTCTAGACATTATTATAGATAATTTATATAGATTCATTTGCAATTCAATCCTCAAAACAACCATGAAATATATGCAGAAATAATCTCGTTTTGCAATTAAAATAATTGAGCCTCCACATGATTACGATATTAGTTTGCCACTCAAACTCAAGTCAAACTCCAAAGCCAATATTCTTTCTTCAAATGTTACTGATTCAATAAATGGGAAAACACTAATAAAGAAAGCTTTCCAGAACTTGAGAACCTGAGCCAGGAGGATTGCAAATTCAAGGCCAGCCTAGGCTACATAGTAGGACCCTGTCTCAAAAAACATAAAAAAAGAAAGCTTTGCAAATTAAAATATTTACTTATAATAATAGGCCCAACTACTTGAAAAAACTTAAATATCTGTAATCTGAAAAAATAACTGATTGAATGTCCATGCTTGATACTTGGTGGGAAAACTAAGCAAAACAACACAATTATTGATTTCAGACAGATCTGTCTCACTATTTAAATAGATAAAAAACATGGAATGAAACAAGAACTAATACTGTTTTTTAAAAAAAACCTTACACCATGATAGACTATAAGCTAAAACAAAAACCTTACCAATAAATTCAAAGATGAACTGATCACAAGTCAACACTAAGGGTGGTTGCACATAGACTGATAATTTGGCTTTCTGCAATACCACTCGATTCTTCAGTGTAACCTAAGGGAACAGGAATTGGTATTAATATAAAGTCACATTTTATCCAAATTGACAGTATCACAACCACTTAAAATCACTAGCACATAATTGGGAAAACTGGGAACAATGAGTAATTGCAAAACAGAACATGGAACATAAGTATTAGATTAAAATGTTCTATCCAACAGAAACTAAGCAAAGGAGTTGGACAGATTTTTCTCCCAAGAAGATAAAAAGATGAGCAATATACAGATGAAAAAGCAAATACAAACCAAACCCACAAATATATATTACTAAGCACACATTAAAATGGTTACAATCAAATGGACAGCAGTTGTTAGTATGATGTGGAGGAACTGGAACTCTCATATACTGCAAGTAGGAATGAAAAGTGGTACATGAAAAGTGGCACTGAAGAAATGTTTGGCAATTCTTAAAAAGTTAAACATAAATGTACCATACTACCTCATAATTCCACACCAAAAGAAATGAAAACAAATGCCCACTCAAAGCCTTGAACAAATGTTTGTAGTAATGTTATTCATAACAGCCAAAGTGTAGAAACAATCCAAATGTGCATCATGATGAGTAGATAAACAAAATGTGGTATATGTATACAATGGAAAAAAAAGAAATAAAGTATTGGCTTATGCTAGACTACAGATGAACCTTGACAATCATTATGCTAAGTGAAAGAAGCCAGTCACAAAGAATCACATATTATATAATTCTATTTACATGAAATGTACAGAATAAGCAACTCTACAGAAAAACAAGATAGATTAGCAGTTGCTTCAAAATGAGAGGGATGAGAAATGACAACTAATTGATGTTTCTTTGAAGGGGAAAAATGTTCTAAAATTAAATTGTAGGGTGGTTGCCCGATTCTGTAAAGAATCATTGAGGTGAGTGAGTTGTCTAGTATGGAAATGATATCTCAATAAAGGTGTTTAAAATGTCCTATCAAAGAAAAGGGAAATCTTTCCTCATGGCTATTAAATAACTATATCATGAAATTAAGTGTGTTAATTCTTTTTTCACATGTAGTTATACTATCATTAATTATTCATCTTATCTAGTATTTTTTTACAGAAGTCAGTTATCCTCCTATGATTTCCTTAATTAGGTGGATTTACACTAGTCTAGATATTAGTGAAAAGCACTGCATTTTCATCCAGGGCTTATCATAAAAATGTATAATGTAACTAATTATAGGAAATATCAAAAAATACCAAAATTAACTACTGCATTTCTAACGTGGCTATATTTCCAAACTGGTGCTCTTGGTTGGTGATGCTAAGAAAATCCTTTACTCCAATAAGAATGAATTTCTAAGAACTGGGATAACATCTGCCTGGGATACAGTGTGGGTTTAAGTACAGAAAGCCACAATTTCTCTCACTCTTCCTGAGGAGAAAGATCAGTAAAAACCATCAGACCAAAGAATCTTTACTAAAAGTATCTTTTCAAGCTACCAAAGAGAAGTTTAAAGGCCTGGCTTCCACTAGCATGTTCTCTCTTTGGATTTGGTCTATTAAAAGTTCCAGCCTCTTTGAAAAGTCTCTGTTAGATGATTTCATAGCACTTGGCAGACACACAGTCACCAGTCTAAGTAGGGTAACTACATAAACTGAGTCAGAACCTCGATGGACAGGACCAAGTATTGGTATTTTTAGAGCTCCCAAATTATTCTTACCAGGAATCACTAGTCAATTGAGAGCCACTATTCTATGTGCTACCTTTGTTATGGAGAAGTTAAGTCTACTTATTAGACTGTATTATACAAGTCTGACACATTATTATTTATTGATGTAATGCAAGGATATTCTTATTTTTAAGAAAGGTAGTTGTGAATTTTTTCTTAAGTAAAAGGCATGTATTATCTATCACTTAATTATACATACATATTAATATAATACATAAAAAATATACAATTGACTTACAAACATTACATACATATAATTAAAGCCAGTAAATGTCTTGTGTTAATTTTAAGGGATGTGAGTATTATATACAGCTTAAAAATAAATTACACAACATTTTGACCTGTAAAATAAAAATTTTAAAAGAGAATTACTGATGCAAACAAATATGGTAAAGATAGCAAGTGAACAATGAGTTCTTGATGTTTACTTTATAAGCCCTGTTAATACATAAGGGAATTGGCATACCACAAACAAAACATCCTCAATGATGCCTGAACATTGTAAACAACAAAATACCTTTCTAATAAAACCCTGATGGTAATTCTTACAAGAAGAAACTACAAGTGCCACAGACAACCTTCTTTCAAGTAGATAGCTAGTCCATTAAATAAAAAGGACCAACTTAAGAACTTTTCTATTAATAATAATATAATAATAACAATGTTAGTCTATATAGATGTACACACACATATATATATAAACAGCCATAGCAGTTTTCTATATTCATGAAACCATGCTAATAAATTATTATGTGCATTATCTCATTCAATCTTCACAACAGCGTGAAGTAAGTACTATCACACACATTCGACAAAAGACAAAACTGTAGTTCAAAGCTCAGTCACTTGTTCAAGGCCACTTTTACAGAAGTAAAAGAATAACAATATAATTCCAGTTTGTCAGAATCCAGAGTCCATGCCTTTAACCAGTAGCAGCTAAATCACAAAATAACTTCACAAATGAAAAAAGGTTCTTCGTTTTATAGTTCGAAAACAAGGTTCAGAGAAGGTTAAAAAAAAAAAATGCCCAAAGTCACTGAGAGCTGGAGAGTTGAAAACTATAATCTGGAACATTTTCTGAGAGTCAGTTTTTTTAAGTGAAAATGAAAACTCCTCAGAGTAAGAATAAATTTGGGAAAAAAAAAACAAAAAACAGACATTCTGACCCTGCCTGGCATAATGATGTCTACTTAGACAATAATCACACAATTTTACATTGTTACAAGAAGGGTGTGCATTTGCTTTAGGTGCACAATCATGATAGCTCCCATATATAGATTTACTGACTTCAAAACAATGGGCTAAGTACTTTAAAAAACACAAATCAAAGAGATGTGAGAAAAATAACTTACAGTATAAAAGAATAGTTGTGTCTGAGCCAAAGAGAGTTAAAGACTTGGCTAAATCATAAACTTCATATTTAAAGACTAAAATAATTATAGAATATTAAGGAAAAATATAAAATGTTAGTACAAGAATTTTTCATGCTATATTCTGCTTCTAATGAAATGAAATATAATACTTAGGAAATATAATAATAAATTTTTATCCTAGATGTACAAATATGATTCCAAAGGCCAGGTATGAACAACTACTCTGCCTTGGTGCCTGGAATAGCTGGTTACACATCATGCACACATACTCAAGGAAGCCATATCTTCATTCATTTGGAACAGATGGAAAATTTTTCTCAATTAACAGGATTTATTATGATGGAAATTTCCATGGTTATATGTCTTGGCTGCTGTTATTATAAAGGGCCAAAAGGAGAGATTTATAGCAGAAACTTGTAAAGAAACTGTCAGAAAGGATCAGGAACTCATTGTGTCTGCTGTGTGAGTTCAACCTATTGTGTACAACTCTTGTATGTTACATTGCTTCTGGTGCTTTTATAATGACAATGAGAAACAGAGTTGGGACACAGGCATTCTCAAGTATAGGAAATAAATTTCACTAATGGTGGAGAATACTCCTGGAATGTCATGCCATCATTTTAAGGTGGCTAGTAAACATTAAAGGCAAAGAACTGCGAGAGAGACAAAGGCAACTTACATCAACAACTCCTGGTGACTGGATTGGGAAAAAGAGAATGGCAAAAGCAATGTTATCTGGTTTCGGTATAAGACTTCTTTTTGCAATTTACAGTGTGCTCCTGAATTACTACATGTATGAGTCTGAACAACATAATGGCATAGGTATAAAACAGGTTTCCCCACACAAAAGTACAGATCATTCCTGGAACTCTGCAGTTATTTTTATTTTTCTTAAATGTTTGACTTCTTACCACTAATGCCCTTTCAGACCCAGAAGTGTTAATGAGATGCAGCCTTTGATTGGGTGGGGGAAGGGAAACTGGGGAAAGACCACCCTTGTTCCCAGTGGCAAGAATCCAAAAAAAATTAGCTTAGGAAACCATTATAAGATTGGGCTCCCCTTCAACACTGACCAAAGATATCCACACTTGGGCCACCCGCTGGTCCAGGGTAAGCGAACACAATTAGTAAAGCCTAGTACCCTGTTAAGTTCCTCCAAGGACAGCAACCCATAATCTAAAAAAACATAAAGACTTCTCCAAATTTTGACTAAGTGAATTGCCAAAATCTACAACTTTTCCTGGCTTCCAAAGGTCTAGGCAGTGATAAATATTTTCAGCTTAATAATGTGCTGACTGATTACCACACTTTAATCTGAATGCTTTAAGAGAGCTCTACATTTCAGCTTCAGCTCTAAAATTCAACAATGAGAGGACTAAAAATCTTAACCAAAACCACATCCTTCATATTCTGTTTTTCCAAGACTATCAATTTGTCACTGCTCTACTTTGTGGCTTCTTCATTTAATATTTTCATGCTATAAATATAACCATTTAAAGCTAATGTTATGGCAGATAAATGACTACGAATTCTTTTAAAACACATACAATCACACATAAAAGAAAGATATTGTTACCATTCACGTACTTTTCCAATATCATGCCACAGTTTACTTATAAATAATTGCTATAGTCACCTAGTTGCTCTATTATGAATGGTGATGACATAATTCCTTTAGCAGATTTAAAATTCCAGTTTTATTACTAGAAAAAACCTGGATCATGCTACACATGTAAATAAGGGTAGAAAGAAGTCATAATAACTGTTTAGGTTATATACATATTTCTAGAAATGGAATTATCAGTTTTATATTTGTAGGTAACAAGAAAGGTTTCTAGTCACTACCCACGGCTAAAACTTACAAATTTGAAATGTTTATTTTATATTTCTATAAGCTACTTACAGGAAAACAATAGTGACAGATGTAATGAAATATGTAATATTATATGCACATTAAAGTCTAAAAACTGGTACAATACCTTCACGGTGATGGAAGGGACAAGGTCACTTCCAACTTCAACATCAGTGGCTTGCTGTAAGCACAGAATTGAGAAGAGAAAGAAGAACGATTTCAATATTACCTGGCATGAGTAAATACAATGAGTATAATATATACTTGTCACCATCAAATAGGAAACTAACTATAAAGAATTTATCACTCTAACAACAGACTAAAAGAGTTGATGTGACTTTTTGGACTTCTTCATGTGGAAAGTCATGAGGTAATATTCAAAAACCCATCACTCAGAAAAAGAAAGAGAGGTCACATATTCTATCAAATCATTCTATTTCCAAATTTATTTAAATGTTTTAAGTACTGATTCCATTAACTTGTCCCTTATATATTGGAAGAATTCCTGTATCTTCCAAAAAGGTATGCCTTATTCAGATTAGTAACATGTATGTAAGACATGTGTCTAAAGATATAATAAGTAGCCTTAAACCGAGAAAGTAAAAAAATGGAATTTTATTTTTTTACTAGTGCATATCATAAAACTAATTCAATAGGCCTCTCATCAGCTTGAGATACCTTGTCCTACCTCTTAAAGAAATTATAGAATAATACAATAAGGCAACTATTTCCTTGTAATTTGGCATACTGAGAGTAGTATATCATGGGAAAAAATGTGCAATCTATGATAGAATAAGATCAATAGGTAACATATTTTCTAGTAATACCCACAATTAAGATTATGATGTCGGTATCCAACAAATCAATCAGATTCACCACTTTTTCCATTGAAACATTTGTAACTAAGAAAAACTAAGCCACTTCTAAGCAATGGAGACAACTATGGTGCCATAGGCATCAGCAGAATCAAGAGTTGAGAGACTCCTATTCTAGTTACAGCTCTATAGGGAATCATATTTGAACTATGATCCACTCAGTCAGAAAGATGACTGAGATAGCAATATTTGTCTCCTTTACAAAAGACTCCATTCCAACATAAATTACATTTCTATTTTTAAGATGTGTGCTTTCATAATACTGATGCAAAATTAAATACTAATTCAGACTTTGGCTCCAGTACTATACCACCCAAAATCCAGGAAATGTTTCACATTTAGCTATCCACAGACCTAGAAGAGTAACCAACATCTGTTTCCTGCCTTATTTAATCCACATCTACACACCTAGATATTTCAAGGATAGTAGCCCTTTAGAAATATAAGATTATAGTCAGAGAAAAATGGCTATAAGAAGATACCATGGCCTTATAGCCACATAAATTATCAGGCTAATGTTTTCCAGTGGAATGAATATGATACTTTTAAGAAATCTCTGAAGAAGGAAAAAAATAGTAGCACAGGGAAAACAAAGCTGGAAAGAGACACCTAGTTAAAAAGAAACAGCACTCAAGGTTGCCCATAGGGAAATATATATTACATTATAATACTACTACACTGTCTGTAGACCTTTTCCTACAAGGATCAAAAGGTCCCAAAGAACAGAAAGGGAATCCTTCACTCCAAATAGCCTATGCTTAAGAGAATAGAGAAAAAATTATATAAGTTGTCCAAAGGAAAAAAAGAGTCATTTCCAGCAAGAAAATGTATAAGCAGAAATGTTCCATTCAGGTTACACCCTTCAGATAGAGTGAGAAATGGTGTGTGCCAAATGACCAATGTTGAAAACAGTGCGACTACTATGTATCTCAGCTCAGTGAATGTTTTTTTCATATATGGTCCTGCTCTTTTTTTAAGTATACCCAGTTTGCTATATCACAGCAATGTTAACAGGATTTTTAGCACAAGTTGAGTTGGCTGTTTATACCAAGATTAATCTTTGAAGACTCATGACAACTACTGATTAGATTAATGCTCTGGTACTTAAATATCAAAGACATTTCCCAGGAGGTCTTATACAATGATAGCAACTACAAATATGATAAAGTGAAGAAAGTCCAATCACTTCTCTAAATTGATCATCTTTTGGCAGAGGCACAGATAAACTTAACAGATTTTACCCCAACCTCATGCAATGGGAAATAATCCATTACACCCAAACAAGTATTTACAGAACACTAAACAGAGATGGAGTAATATAACCAAGCCCTTTCATCCTTCCTGTTTCTCAGTTTTATTGATTCAGAATAAACAGATATTGAGTAGCCATTAGAAGGTAAGCCCTAAGGATACAGCAATGGTGGTGATGATGATGCCGGAAGAAGCAAAATGTAATTTAATAATGACTATCATAACAATTCAACAGAATACATTTTATTATCTCTATTTTATAGATGAGAAAACAGACTAGAAAATTAAGTGCCTTGTGTGGGTCACCCAAATATAACTGAAGGGAAAAATAATTTCTAGACCAACTATCTGTATTTTTTGGTGTGTGCAAGGTGGTACTGGAGTTTGAACTCAGGGACTCACACTTGCCAGGCAAGCACTATAACACTTGAGCCACACACAACCCTTTCTTGCTTTCATTATTTTTAAGGTACGGTCTCTCATAGGACTGATCTCAGACCACGATCCTCCTTTTCCCTCACATGCAGCTGGGATCACAGACATGTACCACCATGCCTGGCTTAGGTTGAAATGGGATCTCAGTAACTTTTTGTACAGACTGGCCTACAACTGGGATTCTCCCAATATCTACCTCCCAAGTAGTTGGGATTATAGCCGGGACACTCAGCATAAAATATCTGTCCTCTTAATCTACTACCATAATGTATTAAAGACTGTAAGTCATCAAACTCTGTCTGAGCTAGGCCATTCACAAATGTTATCTCATTGAACCGTCAACAAAACTCTTGTGGGGTAGATATGATTCATCTGAATTAGAATTATTTCACTACTTTGGTACTGAGAAAGTTGTTTTTAAAAATAAAGTAGATTCAGAACAAGGGCAAGAACCTTTTCTACTATTCCTCCTCACTCTGCTCACATTTTTTAAAAAATATAATCCTACCTAAGAAGCTGCTTACTAGCACTAAGACAGGAATGTTTTTATTCAGATGGTAACAGAGCCTAAAATTTGTTATTTTCCCTGAAGTTTCTAGTGGAAGACCTAGAGCTTCGATCCCAATTCGAAATATGTAAATACACCTACAGACACTGAATCAAAGTTAGGAGACACTATAGCAGAAACTTCCAAGTCATCTTCTTTCTCAGTCATGGGCCAAATACCTGTAATTTAAAAAAGAGAGAGAGAGAGAGATTTAATTATAAAATAAAATCTGCTATATATAGTTTTATTTAAAGTTTGTCTACAACACATTAAAAGTCCCCATGAGTTAAAAAAAATTAATGCCTTACATTATTAGAAACCCAATGCTAATTATTGCCACTATAATACTGGAAAGAAAAATAATTTTTCTCTATAAAGCTATCAAGTAAGATCTGAACCACTAACTAACTAGTACTAGGAATTTTAAGGTCCTCTCCTTGACTATTAGTGAAAGCCCCAATTAGTACAAGGGCAAGTCGGTCATAACTATCAACATACAAAATGTATAGATCCTGTGATTTAATAATTTCACTCCCATGAATTTACCAAATACTCAGACATGCTGTTAGCAGTCACTTAAAATATTAATAATGACTGAAGTATCTACATATCTATTAATAGGGAAATGGTTAAATAAAACATGGTATATTCATACTATACAGTGGTCCAACAAATAAGAGTGCCAGAAATCTTTAAACACTGATATAAAAAGAAATCAAAGACATACCCACTAATTTTCAAGAAGATGTAGTAATCTAATATGCATAAATCTGTGTAACAACAAGTACATAATCCTGAATATTTTCCAGAAGAATACACAAAACTCTTCATAAGGACTGCCTTCAAAAAATGAAGCTAGGACTTGAGGTCAAAGGGAGAGCTACCTCTGATTGTTTATCTTTTTGTACCATCTGAAATATTTTTACCATATACACTGCTATGGTTTAGATGGGGTTTGAGTGTGTTCCCCAAAGGTTCAGAGGGGAAGCTGGGACTCCAGTGTTGTGATGTTAAGGAGCAGGGGGAACGTTAAGAGGCAGAGTCTAGTAGGAAGCTGTTAAGTCATTGAAAGCACTGCTCTTTAAAGGAATTGATATAGTTCTCATGGAATGCTGATTAGTTCTTACAAGAGGGATGTTATTAAAAGGGCAAGAAAGAGGGGTACCAGTGGCTCATTCCTATAATCCTAGCTACTTGGGAGGCTGAGATTGGAAGGATTGCAGTTTGACGCAGCCTGAACAAACAGTTTGCAAGACCCCCATCTCCAAAATAACCAGAGAAAAATGGACTAGAGATGTGGCACAATCTGTAGAGCATCTGCTTTGCAATGTGAAGTCCTAAGTTCAAACCCCAGTCCCACCCAAACAAAACTAGGGGGACAGGCTTCTCCCTTCTCTCTGACTTCCTGTCTTACTCTCTCTTGCACTCTTGCCCCCGTATATCCTCCTGTCACCTGCTATAAGGTCCTTACTAGAAGCAAGCCAGTGCTGACCTCATGCCCTTGGACCTCTAGAACTGTGACCTAAATAAACCTCTTTTCTTTATAAAGAAACTAGCTTCAGGTATTTTCCTACAGAAACACAAAATGGACTAACATATACATGTTATTTTCATAATTTTAAATCACAGAGATCTTAAATAACAAATAAAATTATATTTACTCTCACATACTTGTATACACACATTTTATGTATGTATAAAAACATCTTTTTAACAATAAATGAGTGATGCTATGGAAACAGCCAAGATGCCCCACTACTGATAAATGGATTAAGAAAATGTGGTATTTATATACAATGGAATTTTATTCAGCCACAACGAAAAATAAAATTTTGTCATTTGCAGGCAAATGGATGGAACTAGAGAACACCATCTTAAGCCATGATCAGAAAGCCAAAGGTTGCTTGTTTTCTCTCATATGAGGAATATAGACCTACACAAATATAAGCAATATTTTGAAAGAGAGGTCATACTAACGGGAAGTCCCATATGAGAGAGGTAGAATAAAAGAAGGAAGTTAAGAAGGTGAATATGGTTGATATACTTTCTATACAAGAATGAATGGAGAATTTTTAAGCCTGTTGAAATCACCATAAGAAGGGGACTAAGGTAGAAAGGAGAAAAACAGAGGAGATGAACCGGTTTCGGTTGTAATCTGTCTGTCTGTCTGTCTATCTATCTATATATCTATATCTATCTAAATCTAGCTATCTATTTCCTTCTCTGTGTATATAGATGGAAATGTCATCTATCTATCTATCTATCTATCTATCTATATCTAAATCTAGCTGTCTATTTCCTTCTCTGTGTATATAGATGGAAATGTCAAAACGAAACACCCTGTAAAGCTATCTTAAACAAATAAAAATGTCTTTTAAAAAAAAAATGGAGAACAAGAAGGTAAAACAGGTCCTGTCTGGGGGTTAGAACAAGTAGGAGGGAGAGGATATAAGGAAAGGATGCAGGAGGATGAGTAAGATAGAAGCATTATGTACTCATGTATGAGAATAGATAAAGGAGACTTGTTAAAGCTATTCCAGGAATGGGGGAAGGAAGATAAAGGAGAATAATGGAGGGGGTGAATTCAACTATGATCAATTGTAGGAAGTTTTGTAAATATCACAATGTACCCCAGTATGATAATAATGATATTAAAAGAAAATTAAAAGAAAACAAAATTTAAAAAACTCATTTGCTTCCCTCCTCCCCCCCAAAAAACAATAAATGAGTCATGTACATACATGCATGCATGCACGCGTGCACATGCGCGTGGATACACACACACATCTAATAAATGCCTACTCAACATTTATTCTTCCCTCCTCCATCTTTGTGACAAACCCCTATTTTTGTTGAGGTATTCAGTTACATCTTAGAGAACTCTCCTCTCCTGGGCTCCAGAGCTGAATCTAATCATGGTGATTCCACTCCACTGACCATTTGTTGTTTTAGGCATGAACATGGCTCTTTATTCTGGCAAATGGGAGGCAAGGGAAATTGGAGTCGGGGAGTGCATGCATATGCTTTCTCCCCAATAAAAGACAGACTTTGGAGAAATCATCCTCTTCTTCACTGGAAACCATATCTGCACACACTACCTAGAACGTCTGAGGTCACCCTGTACCCCTGAGAAAATCATCCCCACACATGAGGACAGATAACTGAAAACATGGAAAGCACTTGGAAGATGTCTCTCAAAAAAAGGAATTATCCCCAACTGCTGCCCACCAATACTGCAAAATTTGGAAAGGGAATTTCTAAGCCTAGTGACAATACAAAAGGCTATTTATTACCCATCTAATAACTATTCTTCAAATCTGTACTAAAAGGAGCCCAATTTTATTCTGAGCAACAAAGCACTCAGTAAAAAGACTTAATTCCCCATCCTGTTCTGCAGTTCAGGGTGTGGCTTCCAGGAAAGCACATACAGGGAGCTGACTCAGCTGCAGATACAAAGGCAGAAGTTCCAACAGATGACTCTGGGACAGACGAAATCATGATTACTGATGACAATGGAACTGCCAAGCCAACCCCAGGACTGCCCACGACTGGGCAGGCTTCTTTTATATGAGAAAAAAAAAAATGAAGCTCTACCTTGTTTAAGCTGCCTTATTTGGGAATTCTGTTATATGCAGACAGACACAACCCTATGTTAACAAATCACCAAGTTCAAATGTTTCCAGTACTTCTAGTAGCATCAACTTTAGTGACACCAAACATTTCACATAGGGCGCAGGCTCCTTTATGTGCCCACATCTTCTGCTATCTCCTTCCAGAAAACACAGCTGTGTGGGGGCCTAGTGTAAGCACCTGGTGCTTTGCGCTCACTCCAGAATCAGATCATAATCAACTGTTTAAATTATGAGGAAATTCTAGCTCTGAAATCCCCTACTATCAGACATTGTTGACTACTGATAACAAAAATGCTTGGCAAGATTCATACTAATGAGTTAAATACGAATAGCTTCAGAATCCATGAGCCATACAAAAATTATTACTATAATTTCATGTTTACAACATACATTCCTCATATTACTTAAACACATAAAGTCAGCTTCAAACACACTTTTATTATAGTAGATAATATATACCATGTGTACAAAAAAATCTCTTTAAATTGGCTTTAAGTTTTGCTGCAACTCTTCCTTTGAAAACTTTTTAAAGCTTTAAGTATGGAATGTAACCCACAAGATTCTGAACTTTCTTTTGCAAGTTGAAGCCACTGTACTAAAATGAGTGGCATTAAAATGAATAATGAGGTCATCAAAAAGTTCAGAGTTTTAACTTTCCATACTGTACAATGAAATAATTTGGTACATTTATAGAACTACAAATATTTCAATAAACAAACATACAAAAGTTTTATAAGGGTACAGAATACTAATCTTTCTTCCATATCTAAAAATAAAATATTTTAAAAGATTTTCTTCTCAAAAAGTTTCTCTTTTGCTAATAAAACCAAATAATGGTCACATAAATAGAACAGGAAACTTCAAACACTGAGTAAAATTTGAGATTATGTAAATATTGAATTTTGCTCTCACGTCGGTGGATACATTCCTAGCTTAATTAGCAGTTATTTCAAGATATACAAAAGGTCACAGGTAATGACAAGCAAAAAAGCCTAATTCTCACTCAAGGGCATCACTATGACCACCAACAAATAACTCAGCTGTGAGGAATCGTCTAAGAAATTTCATACATAATTAATGTTCATCAAATTTCCATTAGCATATTGCTTATGAAAAGAACAAAATCAAAAGATGCAAACTTTGGAGTGAAAACAACATTATTCAATGGTCTTTAGAAATTTCTTACTTCATAAATACTCCACTCTTCCCCAACTAAATCTTTAGTGAAAATGAAACTTGTAATTCCATTAAGACCGATGATACTGGTATCTAATATTGAAAAATATATAGTGCAGTATGACACATCCAATTTTAATCTTTTTCTACGTGAAATAAATCACGTAGAAAAGTGCTGACAACAACTCAGTTTTAAAGTAATTGGAGGGTGAGATTCCAAAATGGTGGCTAGAGGGAAGAAGCTGAAAGCACGCCTCCTAAAGTAAAATCTTGGAGAGACGCTGGAGATACACCTTACAAGAAAAACCACGAGAAGAGGCAAAATTTTAACCCCTCCACACCTCCAGCCTGCGCATAGCATCCCCACTTCACATTAAATGGAGAAACCAGGAGGGCTCCAGCGTCGCAGCCAGACACCAGTGCCCAGACTGCTTGGGAAGAAGCAGACCACAAGGTGAGCTAAGCAGCACGCAGTACTCCCAGACAACCCTGGGCCAGATCAGCATAGCCCTCCTGGAGAGACTGACCCGCACCCAGGGAAAAAAGAAAAGAAACTGAATAATAAGCAGTAACAACAAAAAAGACACATAGCAAAGAGGGCGGGGGGGGGGCCCAAGCGCCGAAGAAGGGAGGAGGGGCAATCCCTCACAGAACTGTAATGAGGAGAGAAAAAACCCAAATAAGTCAAATCAGGAATGCAAAAGGGGAGATAACAACAAAAACCATGGAAGTCCAGGAAATCATCAGAGAGCACTTTGAGAATGTATATTCAAACAAATTCGAAAATCTTAAAGAAATAGACAGATTTCTACATACATATGATCATCCAAAATTGAACCAAGAGAATATTAATCACCTGAATAGATCTATAACACAAAATGAAATTGAAGCAGCAACAAGAGTCTCCCAAAAAAGAAAAGTCCAGGACCTGATGGATTCTCTCAATAGACGCAGAAAAACCCTTTGATAAGATCCAACACTATTTCATGATAAAAGCTCTAAGAAAATTAGGAATAGAAGGAAAGTACCTCAACATTATAAAAGCTATATATGACAAACCTACAGCCAGCATTATACTTAACAGAGATTGGTACAATCAACATAGTAAAAATGTCTGTACTCCCAAAAGTAATCTACATGTTTAATGCAATTCCCATCAAAATTTCAATGACATTCATTAAAGAGATCAAAAAATCTACCATTAAATTTATATGGAAACACAAGAGGCCATGAATAGCCAAGGCAATACTCAGTCATAAGAACAATGTGGCAGGTATCACAATACCCAACTTCAAACCATATTACAAAGCAATAACAATAAAAACAGCATGGTACTGGCACAAAAACAGACATGAAGACAAGTAGAAAAGAATAGAGGAACCAGATATGAAGCCACACAACTATAACCAACTTGTCTTTGACAAAGGCGCTAAAAATATATGATGGAGAAAAGACAGCCTCTTCAACAAAAACTATTGGGAAAACTGGTTAGCAGTCTGCAAAAAACTGAAACTAGATCCATGTATATCACCCTCTACCAATATTAACTCAAAATGGATCAAGGATCTTAATATCAGACCCCAAACTCTAAACTTGGTACAGGAAAGAGTAGGAAATACTCTGGAATTAATAGGTATAGGCAAGAACTTTCTCAACGAAACCCCAGCAGCACAGCAACTAAGAGATAGCATAGATAAATGGGACTTCATAAAACTAAAAAGCTTCTGCTCAACAAAAGAAATGGTCTCTAAACTGAAGAGAACACCCACAGAGTGGGAGAAAATATTTGCCAGCTACACATCAGACAAAGGACTTATAACCAGAATATATCAGGAATTCAAAAAAGTAAATTCTCCCAAAATTAATGAACCAATAAAGAATGGGCAAGTGAACTAAACAGAACTTTCTCAAAAGAAGAAATTCAAATGGCCAAAAAACACATGGAAAAATGCTCACCATCTCTAGCAATAAAGGAAATGCAAATTAAAACCACACTAAGATTCCACCTCAACCCTGTTAGAACAGCCATCATTAGCAACACCAGGAACAACAGGTGTTGGTGAGGATGTGGGGAAAAAAGAACCCTCTTATACTGCTGGTGGGAATGTAAACTAGTACAACCACTCTGGAAAAAAATTTGGAGGCTACTTAAAAAGCTAAACATTGATCTACCATATGATCCAGCAATACCACTCTTGGGGATATACCCAAAAGACTATGACACAGATTACTCCAGAGGCACCTGCACACCCATGTTTATTGCAGCACTATTCACAATAGCCAAGTTATGGAAACAACCAAGATGCCCTATCACTGAGGAATGGATTAAGAAAATGTGGTATTTATACACAATGGAATTTTATGCAGCCATGAAGAAGAACGAAATGTTATCCCTCGTTGGTAAATGGATGGACTTGGAGAACATCATTCTGAGTGAGGCTAGCCTGGCACAAAAGACCAAAAATCGTATGTTCTCCCTCATATGCGGACATTAGATCAAGGGCAAACACAACAATGGGATTGGACTTTGATCACATGATAAAGCGAGAGCACACAAGGGAGGGGTGAGGATAGGTAAGACACCTAAAAACTTAGCTAGCATTTGTTGCCCTCAACGCAAAGAAACTAAAGCAGATACTTTAAAGCAACTGAAGCCAATAGGAGAAGGGGACCAGGAACTAGAGAAAAGGTTAGTTTGAGAAGAATTAACCTAGAAGGTAACACACATGCACAGGAAATCAATGTGAGTCAACTCCCTGTATAGCTATCCTTATCTCAACTAGCAAAAACCCTTGTTCCTTCCTATTATTGCTTATACTCTCTCTTCAACAAAATTAGAGATAAGGGCAAAATAGTTTCTGCCGGGTAGTGAGGGGGTAGGGGGGGAGAGGGAGGGGGCGGTGGGATATGGGAGGGGTGGGGGAAGGGGGGAGAAATGACCCAAACATTGTATGCACATATGAATAAAATAAAAATTTAAAAAGAATTAAGTAAAAATAAAAAAATTAAGTAATTGGAGGTACTTTTAAAGACCTGAGTTTCACTGGTTTACTTTCAAAACTTTCTAAATGAAAGTGTGAAGCCAAAACATAACAACTCCATTTTTAATACTCATATTTTTAAATATATAATCTCAATTTCTTAGAACCAGAGGAATATAATCTTGGTAATACAGACTCAAAAGTACACAAATCTAGGAAGTGATTTGACCAGGGCTAAGATCAGCTCTGTGGTTTTGGTGGCTTTAATGCTGCGCTTCTTTTATTATTCCTACTTGTTTCAACATTTCTTTTATGTGAACATAGTCCACATTTTTTCTCATTAAAAAAATACTTGTACCTGACTCTGAAAGGGAAACTTAAAGTAATGCTTTTCACATGTCCAACTCAAACTGCAAGGTTGGTATTTTGTTTCTTTTTTTAATTTAAAAAAATTATACCCTTGTGAATCCCAAAGTAAGATAATACTGAGTTATTCAAAACTTAGGAAATGAAAATATCACCATTCTCTGAACCATTAGAAATCAGCATAGCACAGGCTACACTCCATTTGAATGGCAAATTAACTCAAACTATAAAGTATATCACCAAGCTGCAAATTACTACATTTTAGTAACAAAGTGGTAAGTCATGTACTAATTTGGTTTCTTTTAAAAGAAGCAACAAATATTTTTTCAGGGATATTATACATAAATAAATGACCACCCTGTCATGTAAATACTGTGTACACATGTACGTAGTAAATGGAAAAATGATACCTGATGAAAATATTCCAGGAATAGGAGGGGGAATGATGAAAGGAGAATGATGGAGGGGATGAATTCAACTATGATACAGATGGAATACTGTAAGAACTTTTGTAAATGCCACAATGTACCCCCAGCACAACAAAATAAATAAGTAAATAAATAATCACTCTAATGTTCTTCTCGAGGCCTAAAACCACTAACCCAAAGAAGGACTGCTTGTTTCACTGGAGCTAAAAACACAAAACCAATAACAAAGACCTTTAGTAGCACTATCCCTGAAGCACATTAACAAAAGCATTACCTTAAATAAGGCATAGTTTTCAGAAGCTATAACATACAAAATGAGCACAAAGACCTTGTATGCTAAAGAGCCACATTGCCTTACAATGTCTTTAATAAAGTATGGGGAAGAAAATTAACTAATATATACAAAACAATATCAAAAGACAAGAAAACATGAATTTTATAATGCAATACTAAAATTAAATAAAAAGTTGCAAATGAAATACCTTGTGATTTAAAATCTTTTATGACTTTCTGAAGTTCTTTCAATTCAACATCAAGTTCATCATAGTTTAGTTCTCTAGATTCAATTATTGGTGCTTGGAACAGAGAAGGGTCTGTCCCCAGGTATGAACACTGTAAGTGGCCATCATCACTGAGAGTGACTATCACTCCCTTTAAATCACTACAAGAAAGAAGACAGAATGAGACACAGTTATATTTCAGTACAGTCTGTCTTGACACACTATAGCTGTACTCAATAAAGCTTCTACATGCCATTAATAACCATCTGTTTGCAAAGCTTTACTTCAAAGACGCAATGCAAACGTATCAAACACCATTTATACTTACAGACATCCTCCAATGACAACATTCATTACAGGAGGGAGGGGAAAACCTTTTAAATTATCATAATAGCCACATGGTGACCTAACTATATGGCAAATCCTGCTCTCTAGTACAGATTTTAAGCCTCACTCCAGGTGCCACTTGGTGGATACACACTCAGCATGTGAACTGTACTTTTGAAGTACAAACGGTCAAGAGATGGAGCTTGGCTTCTAACTGGATGAAGATAAGGAATGAGGCACAGGAGCAGGTCAGGACATTCAAGGGGCTAGAAGAGCAAAGATGGTTGGAGAACTCATAGGAGATCTTGAGCGAAAATGTGCACCCTGCCCTTTTCCCACCCTTTTCCCTTTTATTACCCTTGGGACTAACATTTACCCTCTCACCTATCATAGCTTCCTTCACACATACTCCTATTCAAGTACCTCTGACCCTTGATCCTGGACTTCCCACCTCCAGAACCATAAGCCAAACAATTTTCTCTTCTTTATAAATACCTAGTCTCTGGTATTCTGTTATAGCAGCATAAAATAGATGAAGACACTCTTGGTGTACTTCACTCCACCTTTTCTTAGGCTGCCTTATCTGTCTTTTACTCTAGAAACTAGATATAATATATAAATTATGGGTAATTTTGACATGTCATTTTACAAAATAAAAGCTGCAACTTTTCTCAGTTTACTATGAAAAGTAACTGAGAGAAATACTATGCTTGCCTCCTTAGTTTACACAAACACACAAAAAATTCAACATTTGTCATAAGTCATTTGGAGTTAATAAATAATGCCTTTGTTTGGTTTTTGCTATGTATTCTATAGTGGGTTTTGACTTAAAAAATTTTTTTTGACCCTGTTCTTAAGGTTATTGCCAAACATGATAAAAACTGAGAGAGAAAAAAATGGAAAAATGTCAATATTCATTTGAAGAAGAGAAAAGTAAATGAAGAATGTAAAAATCTAGGCTTGTTCAGAATAAATCAAACAATTTCAAGTTCTCCAACTCTGGATCATCTCAAGGGGTCATCTTGTTAACATTAGAGCTCAGCTGAGTTGAGAATACATATTGCCATTGTTCAATGTGTTCTATAATGTGACCACCAGCATCCACTTCACCACCTGGTTTCAACACAACATTGTTGTTCACACCTTCTCTAGGGCCCAGGTATAGTCAGTGCCATGGAACCCTGTGATGTGGTTTCAGAGAAATAAAACCTAGATTCTTGTCACTGATTCAACAGCTAAAGAACTAGACTAAGATCAGAGGACCTGAGCTTTAGCTCTATCAAGCCAAGTCAATTTGGGAAGTCCTCCTAAACATCTTTTCTCTCTAAAATTAAATGACACTTGATAATCCTCAAAACTCTGCAAGCTGAAGAACTGCTTCTATCTCTGCCTCAGGAATTAAATTTGTTTCCTAAAATAAAGTGTGAAAACCCCTTGGTGCCTCTGGGCTTGCAAGTTTCTTTGCAGGCAAGTAAAGCCACCAAGTGGCCAAAGACATCCAAACTTCCAGCTCTGAGCAGCTCATTCCCAGAGGGCAAAGTCTCCACTCCTCTGGGCTGTGACATAGTCTGTTCCCCACTCCACCCAGCCCCATACAGGTCTAGGAACCCAATGAGTTCTCAACAACCTCTAGGATGTTAAAAGGCACATCTCTGGCTGTCTTCTCAGAGAACATAGGAAATGGTCATTATTTAAATTCAAACTCACTTTTCCATTTTTATTCTCATCCTTTAAGTAGCCTACAAAGTAGGAAAGCTGGTATGACCCAAAACAAGTATCCTTCCATATCCAAATTTATTAGGTCTTTAAATTGGACAGTTTATTACTAATCAGTTTTATTCCACTGGTTTAGACAGTAAATAATAATTTAGATATGAGGGATTAATCTATAAAATTACCTGAACCTATGC
Source organism: Castor canadensis (assembly GCF_047511655.1). NCBI lineage: Eukaryota > Metazoa > Chordata > Mammalia > Rodentia > Castoridae > Castor > Castor canadensis. The sequence continues at coordinate 95,879,552 of NC_133387.1, forward strand.
AGTTTCTGAGTTCAGACAAGCAGAGTTTGGGTAACAAGGGATATGCATTTTTTTTTAATACTCCTGAATGGTGTTTGAGGTGTCCAAATCAAGGAAAGAGGATCTAGGGTCTTCTATCACTAAAAGAACTTACCTAAATGTCATCAGTATATCTTGAGAGTTAAAGTAATTATAGAACTTAAGCAATTTACTTTTCTCTTATCAATGGTATCTGAACCACTGGATATAATTTAAATCAAATAACAGAAATCTACGCTGTAGATGAATTCATGTGACATGATATTTTTTGTTTCCAAGTAATGTTAAATCATGCTCTAAAACCTCTGGCATAAATCAGTGGAATGTCTACATACTTAATCTTTGGTGGGAAGGAAGGACTGGGGTTTAAACTCAGGGCTTCAAGTGAATTTCTGTATAAAACACCTGTAATAGACAAAGACTTTGACTCAGGACTGTAGAACTAATAAATAAATAATCTTATCACTTGACATCTTTATGCAAAGGACAAGTTTTTAATATATATGTTGTTCCTAAAGGTGAGCCCAATTTCAAGAGAAAAAAAAATCAACCAAGATGTTTAAAACAATTTCTACTTAATAAAAATTTTATTTAACAATATCGTCCATGTAGATTGCTAGGTAATAGTCTCTGAATGATAGAATTTTATGATGGAAGGAGCCATCAATTAAATGTAGAATAGTGTACCCATTACTTCCACCTTAAGAGCAGACTTAAAATTGACAAAATTATTTCTGGTTCTTGAAGCGTATCAGCTAACCCAACACACCAGAAAAATGGATATGAAAAATTAAGGTCAGAAATGTGATATTCCTGGGATACATCAATACTTGGTGATTTTAGCAACGGGGCATAAAATTAAACAACAGAGTTTGCTCAGGAATCTGAAAGTAATTGTTTCATCGTTCAGTAAACAGATCATTGCCTTAACAATACATTAAAACAAAATTCCAGATGAATTTTAAAACTGAAATTTAAAAATATGAAACTACAACAATATTTATCTTCCTTTGGGATGGGAAGAACTTTTGCTGGAAGAAAGCAGTAGAGGATACTACAAAGGAAAAGATCTCTAAATGAAACCACATAAAAATTTTTAACTTGTTATATGCTTAAGAAAACAATAGTAAGAAAAACAAAAGACAAGCTTGGAAATCATTGGAAACTCATATAAATTGAAACATAAGACGTTGTTGAAATTCCACTATTTTTGACCTAATAAAATAAGTTTATATGTTGAAAATAATATGCAAAAAAAACTCTTAAAAGTCAATAAAAATAAGATTATATCCCAACAGAAAAAGGTCGAGCAACACATACAGACTATTCACATATAAGAATAAGACAATTAAGGGCCAAGCGTGACGTAGCATGCCTGTAATCACAGCCACAGAAAGGTAGGAATGGGAGAACCAAAGTTCAAGACTGGCTCAGGCAAAAGACCATATATCAAAAAATAAGCCATTGTGGTGATGCACGCTTGAAATCCTAGCTTTGTGGGAGCTAGAGGTAGGGAGAACATGGTCAAGGCTGACTCCTCAGCAAAAATGCAAAACAATGTCAAAAAAATACAGCAAAAAGGGCTGGGATGTAGCTCAAGTGGTAGAGTACTTCCTTAGCAAGCACCAGGCCCTGAGTTCAAACCCCAGTACTACCAAAACATAAAGACAATATAGTCAATAAATAGATGGAGAAAATTCAAAAAAAATGTACTTTTAGATTATTTTTAAAGCTGTTTTACAAGGATCTGGTGGCTCATACTTGTAATTCTAGCTACTTAGGAGGCAGAGATCAAGAGGATCACAGTTCAACACCAGACCAGGCAAATAGTTAGCTAGACCCTATCTTGATAATAACCAACACAAAAAAAGGGCTGGCAAAGCCTCTGCCTAGCAAGCATGAGGCCCTGAGTTCAAACCCCAGTATTGCCACAGGGGGGGGAAAATACTATTTCTTATTAATACCTCGAAAATACCCAAAAATACCTAGCAAAAAATTGTATTTACTAATGAATCCTAGCTCTTAGAGAAGGTGCATGAAGATAGAAACTTTCATATACTTTAGTGGGAATGCAACTTTGTTAAAATCCTGTTAGAGAACATTTTAGAAATATATACCAAAAGTCTTTAAAATGTCCATATCATTTTACAGAGTATTTTATTACTGTAGTTGATTGGGAAAATCAGAAAAAAACTCAAATGATAAGGGAAAAATACATTTAAAACCATGGTTATATCAACAAGAGAATATTACCTAGCCATTAAAAAGCATGTTTGGGGCTGGGGATATAGCTCCATCGTGGAGCTACTTGCCTAGAATGTGGGAGGCTCTGGGCTCAATCCTTGGCACTAGAAAAAAAAACCAAGCCTGTGTGAAGTATTTGCTGTATGAAAAGTAGCAAAAAAGAAATCCAGAGTATAAAACCTATTAATACTGAACATGTGTTTAATTCTAAGTTTATAAAACGTGTATAAAACACAGGTTAGGGAATAAAACCTAACAGCTAAAAGAATGGCAATTATATCTAGCCAGTGAAATCATGAGCTAATTTTTTTTGTCTCACATTTACAAAATAAATTTAGAGAAAAACTATTTCTTTTAAGGAAAATGTTCCATTGCCAGAGACAGAGTCTGATTCAGCCAAGAGATTAAATATCTGTGGAATTCAAAACATTTATCTAATCTCTTTTTCTGACAAGGCCAATCTACAAAAGAACAACCTGAAAGTACATGAAGAATTATTCACAATAGATTAAAAAAAAATGAACACTTTCATTTGCTACTACAATGAAAAAAATGACTAATCATTTGTAAAACAAAATGAATATGCACCAAATCCATTTCTTTTCCTGTCATTTTATGCAGTCAGACAGGGTCAGGACATGTAGACTTTCTCAGCCCGAAAGGACTGCACACAGTCACTTGAACAGATTTTGATTTGGTCCGTCATCATTCAAGCCATGTTTATTGAGCATCTCCTATACAACAGAAGGTACAAAGCAAATTAGACATGGTACTAGCCATAAAAAACAACTTCGGTCTAACCACGTGTGGCAGTGCAACCTTTAATCACAGCACTTGGGAAGGTGAGGCAGATGGATGGTGAGTTTAAGACTTGCCTGGCCTACATAGTGAGTTAGAAGTAAAACTCTGTCTCAAAAAAAATTTTTTTTAATTTAAACTTTGGTTTAATTGGAAAGGAAAAAGTTTTTGAATTTTACATAGCAATTGCAACAAAATTGTGGCAGATGCTATCACATGGTAGCAAGAAAGTGTGGTGCCCTTGCATGAAAGAGCTCTTCACCTAATAGAGAACACAAAGCTGAACTACAAGTGGATTCTCAAAGATGATAAAGAATGGAGAGTCTAAAGGCAGATGATAGTCCTGGTGAAATCAATTGGTCTCATGACTTCAAATGTCTCTTTGTGCCAGCTCTCACATTTATACCTCCAACCAGACCTCTATCCCAAAGTCCAGACACATGCACGAGCCTTTGGGGGCCAAACCATATCCAAACCAAAGCCCATTCCATCAGCAAATATTGCCAGTCCTACTTTTAAAATATGTCCAGATTCCAAACACTATACACCAAGTCCACTAGGGCATGCCTAGAACAAACAGCCTTCTATCTTCCCCCAAATAACTGCCACTAACCAGTCTCTCTGCTTCTATCCTAGCACCTACTATGGTAATTTTGAACATGTCAGAATGTTCATTTTGGTTTGCATCAGTCCAGAGGTTCCACTGGCACTCATGATAAAGCTCAAGCCCCTACAAGAATCCTAAGGCCCCACACAATATGCCCCCACCTCACTAACATTTCCTATTGTTTCCCACCACACTCACTCTTCTCCAGCTATAGCTACATAGAAGTTGTCCAAGCCTTCGGTGCAGCACTGAAAAAGAGAAACACGGAAAGTGTTTAGAACCATCAGTAGGGATCCGGCACTGCTGCAACACTCCAGCATGTGATCAGTGAAATTCATTGCATTGACAGGGTATGGGCTGGTCCAGATATTGTTGAGTCAAGTGTGGGAAGGGACATATGTCATATACTGCCTACTAACTGTACACAGGAGGAACATCTATGGGTCTACAGAGGACTGGTAAAGTCAAAAACTAAACCCTTCACATCAGATTCTCAAGACTGCTACTCAGCTCACTCTCACACTGGTGCTCAACACCTAGTAGGAAGTTGGGGCATTTCTTTTGGCTCCTTTCTCTGCCTGTCACTCATATTCTTTTACCAGGTGACTTAATGAATAGCTCCCTCTCTTACTTCAGGTCATAGCTTCAAAGTAACTTACTCAGTGAGGTCTTATCTGCCATACTATCTAAAAAGAACACCATTCCCACACCCCCTCTACCCTATCACTTTCTTCTCCTCTAATTCTTCATGTTTTTCCATAGCACTAGTACAATATACTACATTATTTGTTTGCTGGTTATTTATTTCTCATAGCATTAGAATATAAGCCCTATAAGGGCAGGGGATTTATTCACTTTTGAATGCCTAGAATAGTGCCTAGAATCTAGTTGGAATTCAGTAAACATTTGTTAATTGAATGAATAAGTGGCTGAAGGAGACAGTTCACCAACAGTAGTATTCTTTTTCATAGCACAATTTCAAAAACACCAGGTACAATAATGGGGCACAAATGCAAAAGAGAGACAGTTCGGGGGAGGATTAGCTAGAAGGGGTAAACAAAAAGTAAGGATACTGAGGAATGATGAGGATTGAAGTATCACACACAGACACACACACACAGACAGCATAACGAAATCCAGCAAACACTGTTTGAAGAGGAGGTTAGAAGGGAGGAGGGATAAGTAAATATAAGAGAGAGATAGATTGTTCAAAGTACACTATACATATCTATGGAATTATCACAATGTATCCCCTCATACTATCAATGTATGCTAATTAAAAGTACAATAATTTTTTTAAATGTTTTTTAAAAAACCAGGTACACCATGGTCTCCAGATAGCTATGCTTTTGGTTAAAGGGAGACCACAGCTTGCCTTAACCTCAAAGAACACTTATGAAGCACCTACTAAGTCCAGACTAACAGGCTGAAGGCAAAACAATTGTGATACCTGTCACTGTGAGAAAACAGGTTGAGTTCAGTTGACCTATCTGTCCAAGCAGGTATCCTCCATTAGGAATAAGTCCATATGCTTGCCTCTCAAAATTTGACATTAGGTCAGATAAGCTGACACTTCTAAGTCTTTATTCAATATTTCTTAAATGCCTATAATAACCAAGTATTGTGCTAAGCAATGAAGATTTATATAGTTGAACAAAACATGTACTGAATCCCTGCCCATTGTAGACCTAAACACTAATTGTACAACTATTTTTCTTTATTTTATCATTAAAAACATTTATTTACAGGTGTATACATTGTTTGTGCTACCTCCCCTATCCTCTTGCCCCACCGCCCCCCTCACCCTGCTTCTGGGCAAAACCTGTACCACCCTCTTGTTCTCAGATTCTGTTGAAGAGAAAACATAGGAGATAATAAAAAAAGACATAGCATTTTTGCTAGTTTGAGATAAAGATAGCTATACAGACAGATTCCTAGCATGGCTTCCATGCACTTGTGTATTGAAACCCACATTAGTTCATCTCTGCCAGACCTCTTCACTACTTCCTGGTCCCCTTCCGACAGTGATTCCTGCCAGTTTAAAATTACTACATTTGCTCCTCTATAGTGAGCACATCAACCACATTCAAGTTTTAGGTTTCCTTCCCTTTCCCTATTCCTACCATGTACATTTGTTTTAGGTCTATAATCCTCAGAGGAGGGAGAACATACAAGTTTTGGCATTCTGAGCCTAGCTAACTTCGCTTAAGATGTCCTCCAGTTCCATCCATTTACCTGCAAATGACAAAACTTCATTCTTCGTTGTGGCTGAGCAACATTCCACTATGTATAAATACCACATTTTCTTGATCATTCAATGGTAGAGGGGCATCCTGGCTGTTACCATAACTTGGCTATTGTGAATAGTGATGCAATAAACATGTGTGTACAAGTGCCTTTGTAATGATCTGAGTTGCATTCCTTTGGGTATATCCCTAGGAGTGGTATTGCTGGATCATATAGCAGATCTGTTTATTTCTGAAGAAGCCTCCATATTGTCTTCCAAAGTGATTGTACTGTTTTACATTCTCACCAGTACTGTATGAGGGTTCCTTTTTCCCAGTATCCTCACCAACATTTGTTTTTGGTGGTGTTCTTGATGCTATTCTACAGGAATGAAGTGAAATCTTAGCATGGTTTTGATTTGCATTTCCTTTACGGCCAGAGATGGTGAGCATTTTTTCATGTTGTTTTGGCCATTTGGACTTCTTCCTTTGAAAAAGTTGTTTAGTTCAGTTGCCTACTTCTTTATTGGTTCATTAATTTTGGGGGAGTTTAGTTTTTTTGAGCTTCCTATATTCTGGTTATCAGTCCTTCATCTGATGTATAGCTATCAAATATTTTCTCTCACTCTGTGGGTGGTCTCTTCAGTTTAGAGACCATTTCTTTTGTTATGTAGAAGCTTTTAAATTTAATGGAGTCCCATTTGTCCATCCTTTCTCTTAGTTACTGGGCTGCTGGAGTTCTACTGAGGAAGTCCTTGCCTATACCTATTGCTTCCAGGGTATTCCCTGCTCTTTCGTGCACTAACTGCAAGGTTTTGCGTCTTTTGTTAAGGTTCTTAATCTACTTTGAGCTGATACTAGTACAGGGTGAAAGGCATGGATCTAGTTTCAGTTTTCTACAGGCAGATAACCATTTTTCCCAGCAACATTTGTTGAAGAGGCTGTCTTTTCTCCATCATATGTTTTTGGCACCTTTATCAGAAATAAGGTGGGCATAGCTGTGTGGATTCATATCCAGGTCCTCTATTCTGTTCCATTGATCTTCATGTCTGTTTTTGTGCCAGAACCATGCTGTTTTTATTGCTATTGCTTTATAATATAGTTTGAAGTCAGGTATTGTGATACCTCCAGCATTGCTCTTTTTACTGAGTGTTGCCTTGGCTATTTGCAGACTCTTGTGTTTCCAAATGAACTTTAGGGTAGATGTTTCAATCTCTGTGATGAATGTCATTGGGATTTTGATGAGAATTGCATTGAACATGTGGATTGTTTTTGGTAGTATAGCCATTTTTACTATGTTGATTCTGCCAATCTATGAGCATGGGAGATCTTTCCACCTTCTGTAGCCTTCTTTGATCTCTTTCTTCAGTGGTTCGTAGTTCTCCTTGTAGGGGATATTTACATCCTTCATTAAGAGACCATTAACATCCTTTGTTAAGTTTATTACTAGGAATTTGATTTTTTTTGAGACTATTGTAAATGGAATTGTTTTCCTGTATTCTTTCTCAGTTTGCTCATTATTGGTATGTACAAAGGCTACTGAATATTTTAAGTTGATTTTGTATACTGCTATATTGCTGAAGCTGTACATGACGCATAGAAGTTTTGGGGTGGAGTTTTTTGGGGTCATTGAGGTATAGGATCATGGGGTTTGCAAATAGAAATACTTTGAGTATTTCCTTACCTATTTGCATTCCTTTTACTTATTCTTGTTGCCTATTGCTCGGTCTGGGAATTCCAGGACTATGTTGAATAGGAGTGGAGAGAGTAGGCACCCTTGTCTCATTCCTTAATTAATTCATGTCTTAATTACTCTTTAAATCATATCTCTTTTTTTTTTAATTTTATTATTAGTATGTGCATACAAGGCTTGGGTCATTTCTCCCCACAGCCCCTCCTTTACCACCCACTACGCCCCCTACCTCACCCCTCCCACCCCCCAGAATACCCAGCAGAAACTATTTTGCCCTTATTTCTAATTTTGTTGAAGAGACAATATAAGCAATAATAGGAAGGAACAAGGGTTTTCGCTGCTTGAGATAAGGATAGCTATACAGGGCATTGACTCACATTGATTTCCTGTGCGTGGGTGTTACCTTCTAGGTTAATTCTTTTTGATCTGACCTTTTCTCTAGTTCCTGGTCCCCTTTTCCTATTGGCCTCAGTTGCTTTTAAGGTATCTGCTTTAGTTTCTCTGCGTTAAGGGCAACAAATACTAACTAGTTTTTTAGATGTCTTACCTATCCTCACCCCTCCCTTGTGTGCTCTCGCTTTTATCATGTGCTCAAAGTCCAATCCCATTGTTGTGTTTGCCCTTGATCTAATGTCCACATATGAGGGAGAACATACGATTTTTGGTCTTTTGGGCCAGGCTAACCTCACTCAGAATGATGTTCTCCAAGTCTATCCATTTACCAGCAAATGATAACATTTCGTTCTTCTTCATGGCTGCATAAAATACCATTGTGTATAGATAGCACATTTTCTTCATCCATTCCTCAGTGCTGGGGAATCGTGGCTGTTTCCATAACTTGGCTATTGTGAATAGTGCCGCAATAAACATGGGTGTGCAGGTGCCTCTGGAGTAACTTGTATCACAGTCTTTTGGGTATATCCCCAAGAGTGGTATTGAAGGATCAAATGGTAGATCAATGTCTAGCTTTTTAAGTAGCCTCCAAATTTTTTTCCAGAGTGGTTGTACTAGTTTACATTCCCACCAACAGTGTAAGAGGGTTCCTTTTTCCCTGCATCCTCGCCAACACCTGTTGTTGGTGGTGTTGCTGATGATGGCTATTCTAACAGGGGTGAGGTGGAATCTTAGCGTGGTTTTAATTTGCATTTCCTTTATTGCTAGAGATGGTGAGCATTTTTTCATGTGTTTTCTGGCCATTTGAATTTCTTCTTTTGAGAAAGTTCTGTTTAGTTCACTTGCCCATTTCTTTATTGGTTCATTAGTTTTGGGAGAATTTAGTTTTTTAAGTTCCCTATATATTCTGGTTATCACTCCTTTGTCTGATGTATAGTTGGCAAATATTTTCTCCCACTCTGTGGGTGTTCTCTTCAGTTTAGACACCATTTCTTTTGATGAACAGAAGCTTTTTAGTTTTATGAGGTCCCATTTATCTATGCTATCTCTTAGTTGCTGTGCTGCTGGGGTTTTGTTGAGAAAGTTCTTGCCTATACCTATTAATTCCAGAGTATTTCCTACTCTTTCCTGTACCAAGTTTAGAGTTTGTGGTCTGATATTAAGATCCTTGATCCATTTTGAGTTAATATTGGTATAGGGTGATATACATGGATCTAGTTTCAGTTTTTCACAGGATGCTAACCAGTTTTCCCAGCAGATTTGTTGAAGAGGCTGCTAGTTCTCCATTGTATATTTTTAGCTCCTTTGTCAAAGACAAGTTGGTTATAGTTGTGTGGCTTCATATCTGGGTCCTCTATTCTGTTCCACTGGTCTTCATGTCTGTTTTTGTGCCAGTACCATGCTGTTTTTATTGCTACTGCTTTGTAATATAGTTTGAAGTCAGTTATCGTGAAACCTCCTGCATTATTCTTTTGACTGAGTATTGCCTTGGCTATTCGTGGCTTCCTGTGTTTCCATATAAATTTCACGGTAGATTTTTCGATCTCTTTAATGAATGTCATTGGAATTTTGATGGGAATTGCATTAAACATGTAGATTACTTTAGGGATTATCGACATTTTTACTATGTTGATTCTACCAATCCATGAGCATAGGAGATCTCTCCATTTTCTATAGTCTTCCTCAATCTCTTTCTTCAGAAGTGTATAGTTTTCCTTGTAGAGGTCTTTCACATGTTTTGTTAGGTTTACATCTAGGTATTTGTTTTTTTTTTTTTAGGCTATTGTAAATGGAATTGTTTTCATATATTATTTTTCAGTTTGCTCATTGTTAGTGTATAGAAATGCTAATGATTTTTCTATGTTGATTTTATATCCTGCTACCTTGCTATAGCTATTGATGATGTCTAGAAGCTTCTGAGTAGAGTTTTTTGGGTCTTTAAGGAATAGGATCATGTCGTCTGCAAATAGGGACATTTTGACAGTTTCTTTACCTATTTGTATTCCTTTTATTCCTTCTTCTTGCCTAATTGCTCTGGCTAGGAATTCCAGTATTATGTTGAATAGGAGTGGAGATAGTGGGCATCCTTGTCTGGGTCCTGATTTTAGACGGAATGGTTTCAGTTTTTCTCCGTTAAGTATAATGCTGGCTGTAGGTTTCTCATATATAGCTTTTATAATGTTGAGGTACTTTCCTTCTATTCCTAGTTTTCTTAGAGCTTTTATCATGAAATGATGTTGGATCTTATCAAAGGCTGTTTCTGCATCTATTGAGATGAACAAGTGGTTTTTGTCTTTGCTTCTGTTAATGTGGTTTATTACGTTTATTGATTTTCGTATGTTGAACCACCCCTGCATCCCTGGGATGAAGCCTACTTGATCGTGGTGAATAATCGTTTTGATGTGTTGTTGAAATCGGTTTGCCATTACTTTGTTGAAGATTTTTGCGTCAATGTTCCTTAAGAAGATTGGCCTATAGTTCTCCTTTTTGGAGGTGTCTTTGCCTGGTTTTTGGATAAGTGTAATATTGGCTTCATAAAATGTGTTTGGCAGTTTTCCTTCCCTTTCTATTTCATGGAACAGAAATAGAGGGTTGGTGTCAGTTCTTCTTTAAAGGTCTGATAGAATTCAGCAGAGAATCCATCAGGTCCTGGACTTTTCTTTTTGGGGAGACTCTTGATTGCTGCTTCAATTTCATTTTGTGTTACAGATCTATTCAGGTGACTAATTTCGTCTTGGTTCAGTTTTGGATGATCATATGTATCTAAAAATCTGTCCATTTCATTAAAATTTTCAAATTTATTTGAATAAAGGTTCTCAAAGTAGTCTCTGACAATTTCCTGGACTTCCATGGTGTTTGTTGTTATCTCCCCTTTTGCATTCCTGATTCTACTAATTTGGGTTTTTTCTCTCCTCATTTTAGTCAGGTTTGCCAGGGGTCTATCTATCTTGTTTATTTTTTCAAAGAACCAACTTGCATTTTCTTTTCACAGGTCTTGAGTTGTTTAATTAATAGTTCTTCGGTTTTTCCTGTAATTACCATTTCATCTTCAAGTTCTGAGATTCTGTCTTCTGTTTGTTCTGTTCTGCTGGACTGGCCTTCCGTTTTGTTTTGCAGTTCTGTTTCGTTCTTTTTTCTGAGGTTTTCCATATCCTGGCTGTTTTCCTCTTTATGTTGTCTATTTTTGACCTGAGGTCATTTTTCTGTTTATCCATCGTGTTCTCTCTTTCACTTTGATGTTTATACAGTGCTTCTATGGTTTCCTTTATTTCTTCTTTTGTTTTTTCAAATTCTCTATTTTTGTTGTCTTGGAATTTCTTGAGTGTCTCCTGTACATTTTGGTTGTCCCTATGCAGTATCATCTCTATAAAATTCTCATTGAGTACCTGTAGTATGTCTTCTTTTAAATGATTCTTGTGGGCTTCATTGGGTCCTTTGGCATAGTTTATCTTCATTTTGTTGGAGTCTGGATCTGAGTACCTGTTTTCTTCATTCCCCTCTGGTTCCTGTACTAATTTTTTGCTGTGGGGAAACTGGTTTCCCTGTTTTTTCTGTCTTCCCATCATTGTCTTTGGTGTTGTTACTGTCCCTGTACTGTGTGCAATTAAGTATTTTTTAGCTTGTAATAATAACAATGGTAATATTTAGAATGGAAGGATGAGCTGAGATGGAAAGCAAGAAGTTAAAGAAATGGGAAAAACAAATACACAGACTGGAGGGAGAAAACAGAACAATGTGTCAGACAAGAAGATTTCAAAGGTATAAACAGGGAGCTTTAGTGTACTAATCGACAGTAAGCTGAACAGACATTAGAGAGACAGAGAGAGGATTGAAAATCAAAAATAAAAAAAAAGGTAAGAATAAAAATAAAAATAAGTAAATGAAAGAAAAATCTATTTATAAAAATGTATTAAAATAAAATGAAACAATAGAAAATTTAAAAAAAACAAAAAACCTCCAAGTTCAAATGCAGTGAAGTCACAGTCTCCAGTCCTGGAGATGGTGCCTCAGATGTTGTTCTGTAGTTGTCTCATCAAAGGGGACGCATAAAGAAGAACAAAACTACACACACACACACACACGCACAAAAATAACCCCACCAAGTGTCCCAAGTTCAAATGCAATACAGTTTCAGTAAGTTTTTCAGCTTGCAGGTGTAATTCGGTTGTTCTCTCATCAAAGGTAGGGAGACAAAGAAAAAAAAAAAAAAAAGAAGTTCTGAGAATGGTTTCTGCAACTGTGGCTTGCCTGCCTGCTGTTGTCAGCCTGCTGTTGCTGAAGGCATTATTTATGCAGATCTCTGGGGTGAGCTTAGCACTCACCTGGACCCACAGGCTTTGTTGCTCAGATTTCTCCTGTGCGTGAGCCTCTGATACAAGCTTTCCCCTTTCCAAGCACTGGGAAAGGTGACACTGCACCCGCGTTCTCAGACCTGCGTGTTTATTTACAGTTCATGTGGGAGGTGGGTCTTTCCCCATCTCCTGTGCAGTACTCCTCCCACTGCAACTTTCACAAGCTTTCCTGCTCCTGGTTACTGGGAGGTGCTGCTGCTCCTGTCGGCCGCCATGTTTATATACAGTTTACGTGGGAAGTGGGTCTTCCCTCCTCTCCTGTGGAGTTTTCCTCCCTCCGCCACTCTCACAAGCTTTCCCGCTCCTGATTGCTGGGCACGCGCCCCCGCTCCCGCCAGAGGCTCTCCGTCCCACCCAGCTTTTTTATTTACAGTCCCGGGAAGGATTCCCTTCCCCCAATCTTCAGCGCTCAGGGCACCCCACCCTCTTTACTGTGTGTCTTTATTGTTCTTATTGCTTATTACTCAGTTTCTCTTTTTTCCTGGGGTGGAGGTCAGTCTGTCCAGGGGGCTATGCTGCTCTGGCCCAGGCTTGTCTGTGGGAGTACCACAGTATCATGAAGCTCACTTGGTCCGCATCTTCCCAAGCCGTCTGGGCACCGGCGACTGGTGGCCCAGGGGCCCTCCTTGTTTCTCCGTTTAACGTGAACTGGAGATTCTCTGTGCTGGCAGAAGGTGTGGAGGGGTCAAAGTTATGCCTTTTCTCAGTGATTAGGCCTGCAAAGTGTGTCTCCGGCATCTCTACAAGATTTCACTATAGGAGGCTCGCTTTCTGCTTCCTCCCTCTAGCCGCCATCTTGGAATCCTATATCTCTCTTTTATTGGTGTCCTTTGTTTCATTATATTTGTTCAAGTTCTCTCTGAGTTCCTTTGTTTCTGTGTCATCTCATATTCTTTATTTTTGGTGTCTTGAAATTTCTTGACTGTATCTTGTACATTCTAGTTAACCATGTCTAGCATCTTCTCCATGAATTTCTCAGAGATTTCTTCCAAGATTTCTTCTTCAAGGGTTTTTTTGTGGGCATACAAGCAGTAGCTGTGATGTGGTCTCACCAGGTGATTGGCTTATGAATAGTATTTGGTCCTTCTGTCCACAAGGTTATTTGAAATTGGGAGGTGAGATAAAACTGCCAGCTCCTGCAGGGTAGTCAGAGCTGTTGTTTTCACCAGGTGGCAGCTGCGATGCCCTTTAGCTGCAGCTCTTTTTGGTCAGCTCCTCCCCCTGCAAGGTGGGCAATTCAGTTCTGAATGCTCCACTCTGTCCCAGAGATCTACTCTGGCATCCACCACCTGCCCTGCTTTGGGAGCTTGGCCTATCACCCTGCCCCTGCACTCAGCATTTGCGCATTTACCCACATTAGTTCACTGAGCATTCAGTGCTGAGAGTTCGGCTCCTTGCCCCACCCCTGTTTTCCTGGGGTAGGTTCAGTGTTCCACCACCACCTACACTGTCAGTGTTCGATTACAGTTAGCTGTTTATGGTTTTCAGTTTTCCTGGGGGGGTTGGTGTTCAGTCTTCCCAGGGGCTGTACTGGGTTATGTTTCTGGGAGAGTGGGTAGGGGAGTTGCATGTGGTGCATGATGCTTACCTCTTTTTTCTGCAGTTTCACACAAGCATCTTTGGAGCCAGCTAGCCAGGAGAAATGGCTCCATTTTCAGTGCAGCACAGGGTAGGAATGCTTTCCATGGGCTGGGGTCCACGATGTCACAGAGTTTGATTCTGACTGATGCTCTGTCTTCTGTCAAGTGTAGGACCAATGTCTCAAGGAGGTTTCTCATGTTACAGAGCTTAGGATTTCTGATTCACTACTCTAGCCACCATTTTGGGTCTCTCCCTTTTTGTACTTTTCACTGTACAGTTATTTAATGTCATTTAGTAGGTTCTGCATAAGAATAGACAGATTAAATACATTAAATATGGATCTTGAAGGAACTTGACATGGATGGTGGGAAGAGGGCATTAAAGGACAAGCACTATGATTAGAAAAGACCTCATTGTCTGACAGACTGATATTTAAGCCAAAATATAAAGAGTGAATAGAGAGTTGAGGGGAAGAAGAGAAGAGTGACAAGAAGTCAAAATACTACCAAAAGCTGTACAACAGAAAAGATCTACATAATGTAAAGGTTTCAAGGCAAGACGTACATGAAACATCCAGGGAACTAAAAAGCACAGACTGTCTGGACCTAAGAAATTAAATCATGCAGACTCTTGAGTCTCCAGTAAATTTTAAATTTTATCCTCAAGCAATGGGAAATACCCATGGGTTTTAGATATAGAAATCAGGAATGACATAAACAGTCTCATTTTTAACTATGTGAAGACTACAATGTGAAACGACCACTGTGGGGGTCAAGAGGATATCTCAGGGGTAGACTGAGTACACAGTCCTGGGTTCAATCCCCAACACTAAAAAGGGGAGTCTTTTAGTGACCACCTTGAGTGAATTAATACAGTATATCCAGGAAAAGAAAGATGGAGGCCCAGGCAAGGGCCCAGGTCTCTGAAAGTGCCTTTCCATATCAGTATTACTATTCTTAATATACTTTGCACCCAAAGCTCATCCTGGCAGCAAGGGACCATTAAAGCCAAGCCACAGGAGTGGTTAATTAGTAGCTATCTGCAGAGAAAACTGTTCAGAGACAAACAGCTTAAAGAAAAATCACTCAAAAAACAAAGTGGAGGTTGCCATAGTCCAAATGAAGTCCCTGTGCTAATCCTTCCAAAGGTGTCTGGAAGGTTGTGAAGAAATGGTTCAAAAACATGGTTATCTGATGCTAAAGCCCATGCATGTCTACCTTCCAACTAGGCAAGAACTTGCACCCTTGCCTTTCTATCACCTATTATTTTTATAGCTTCCTTCTTCTTATTGGACTTTATATTATTAATGTTTTAACAGAGTTTGTTTCCTCTCATCTCCAGGCTGTAAAATGATACAACTCAAGGGCTGGCTCTACTAAAGTCTGAGTGTAGTTCCTCCTCCTCCTCAAACAAAACTACCTCAGGTTACAATCTTCTGCAAGGGTTCCGTGGATCATCTGTGACTTGAGATCTCAGCTGTTCCCACTAACAGATAGAAAGGACAAGAAACTCCTCACTCAGGCCTACGAAGAAAGAAGCAAAGGTTGACTTTGACTTCCCATTCCGTAACATATTTTAGGGTCTTCAGTCCATGAGGGGGTATTATAGGTAGCAGTTAAACATAAGTAATGGGAGCCAGACACCAGTGGCTCATGCCTATAATCCTAACTAATTGGTATGTTGAGATTAAGAAGATTACAGTTCCAGGCCAGCCTGGGCAAATAGTTCTTAAGACCCCCTTCTCCAAAATACCAGAGAGAAATGGACTGGAGGTGTGGCTTAAGCCATAGAGCACCTGCCTTGCAAACACAAAGCCCTTAGTTCAAATCCCAGTCCTAACAAACAAACAAACAAACAAATCCACAAGCAATGGGGATATACAAAGAGAACCTTAAATCCAAAAATCACTTGCTGAGTGCATATTTCCTAAGAGCCCTCTTCTCTCTCTCATAGCCTACTTGCTCACATGCTACAAAGCTAAGCTTTGCTAGGCTTCTGGCTCCAATTCCTTGTGAAACACATGGAAAACCAACAATATGACTGACAAGAAAAAAAACTGGTGAGAACCAGTCAAAAATAGTTGCAGTATGGCCAGATTTTCCTGAAGATTAACCATTTTCTGGAATACATGTGCATCATTTATGGCCCCATGAATCTGATCCAAAGTACAGAAAAAAAGCTCTGCCTAATAGGCTCCTTTGATCAAGATGTCTTTTGTCCATTATCATGTCATTATAATCTCACTACACTTTTAAATTTTTTCTATGGGAATTAGGAATGTTAGTGGTGTAAATAAAAGCTTAACTTGAATGCTAAGAACAGTCTGTTCTTTAGTGGTTACTTCTGAAACCTGAATTAACGCATGTGACTCATGCACAAGGATATGATGTCAATGCAACTCTGAAGGTGATTCACACTCAAGTTTTCAACTCTCTAATGCACAGATGTTTTGAACCTCCATACTGCAGCAGGAAAACACAATACATAACTGAACACAGTGCACCATTCTCCCCCTCATCTTCCTTGTGTCTCAGCTGGCATGTGCATGGACTACACATTCTTCTTGCACAGACCTCATGATCAGTGTGAATTCTGCTCATCTCCTCAACCATGCCTTCATCTTCTATTAAAAGTAAAGTCATATTTTATTATGATTATTATTGGGGTTTTGTTCATTTGATGTTTTCTGTTTTGTCTTGTTTAGTGTTTTGGTACTCTTGTTATAAACTTGTATAAATTGTAAGTTATTTGACTCAAGACAGTCTATTTTTAAAAACCCTCTTATTCCTAATATGCAATTTACCACATTATAACATTTATGCTTATTAATATTTGTGCCTATGAATTTGTAGAGTAGATACAAAGAAGATCAAGACTAGAGAACATGAGAGAACAAAAGCACAAAATGAGAAAAGTTGAGATTATGTAGGAGAAAGAACAAGAAGCCTAGATGCAACATGAGGAGGATTAAAAGAAGAATGAGATTATTGGGAGAAAAGCTATCAAAGATCTTAAACTTTATATAATTGTGGAATCAACAGAGGTATTGAGATAGTGAGTGGTGTTGAGTAGTAATATGCTTTAAAACCATGTACCCTTAAAAACTCAACATGGTAAAAAAAAAAAAAATGTCCTTTCCTCACCAAAGTCATCTGTAGAAACAAATACAATCCAAATCACAATCCCAGCAGGCCTTTTTTTTTTTTTTCATAACAACTGACATGCTGATTCCCACAATTTCTATGGAAATGCAAAAAAAAAAAAAAAATACTAGTATAGCAACCAAAAGAATAACAGAGGTGAAGGGCTTTCAAAGTTGTCCTCAAGACACACTGTAAACCCACAGTGATCAAGATAGTGTGGTGTTGAGATGAGGAGAAAGAGATCATCAAACTAGAATAGGAACAAGTGCACACTACTATGGCCAAGTGATTTTCAACAAAGATGCCAAAGCAATTCAAAAGGAAAAGGAATAACTGATATCCACATGGAAAAAAACAAAGTTCACAGTACATACAAAAACTAATTTGAAGAGGATCATTGGCCTAAACATAAGAGCAAAATCTACAAAACCTTTTAATGAAAACATGATACAATATCTTTATAACCTAAAATAAAGAAAGATTTCTTAGGATATTGAAAGAAAAAAGCCATAAAAGAAAAATGATAAATTAGAACTTTATCAAGTTTCACAACTTCTACCTATCAAAAGACATAAATAAAATGGGCAAGCCAAAGACTTGGAGAAATAGTTGCAAAAGAAATGTTTGACAAAGGACTTGTGTCATTTGTATAGAAAGAACTACAGTAACTTAAAAATACTTTTTTAACCTAACAAAAGACATGAATTCACATTTCATAAAATAACATATAAAAATAGCCAATAAGCCATGAAAAAAAAAGCTTAACATCTTTTGTCATGAGAAAAATGGCAAATGAAAATCGTACCTAACTACAATACACTAGGGTATACAAATTAAAAGGCTCAGCAGCACTAAATGCTGGAGAGGATGTAGAGCAACTGGAGCACTCATGCATCACTGCTAAACATGTAATATTATTTAGCTAATTTGCAAAGGATTTGGCAGCTTCTTATAAAATATATCAACTCTTTAACCCAACAAATCAGCTATTTATTTATGCAAGATAAATGCAATCATATGTCCACAAAAACATTTATATAGAAGAGATTTAAGATTAAAGAGACTGAAGAGATTTAGTATAATCATTAAATGAAACACTACTTAGCAATAAAAAATCATAAGACACTATTACATACAAAAACACAGATGAATGTTAAAAATCTTATGCTTAAGAACTGGGCACAGTGGCTCATGCCTGCAATCCCAGCTACTGAGGAGGCAAAAGCAAAGGAGGATCATGGTTTGAGACCAACCTGGGGAGAAAGTTAGGGAGACTCCCATCTCAACCAACAAGCTGGGCATGTTGGCTAATACATGTAATCCCAGCTATTCAGGAGACCCTAGATAGGCCAGTCCTAGGCAAAAACATGAAATCCTATCCAAATAATAACTAAAGTAAAAAGGACTGGAGGTAAGGTTCAAATGGGATAGCAACTGCCTAGCAAGTGCAAGGCTCTGACTTCAAATCCAACTAGGTAGATAGGTAGGTAGATAATAGACATTTTTATTATTTTATATACATTTACTTATATATATATATAATGGTAAGCAAAATGAGACAGTAAAACACCTATGTCATGATTTAATTTATATGAAGATCTGAATAGACAACATAGATTTACTATAGAAAAAATATGAATAGTAGTTACCTAGGAGCAGGGTAAAGGGAGATTATTAACTGGAAAAGGACAAAAGGAAACATTCTATAGAAATGTTCTAAAACTTGAGCGAGGTGATGCTAACAAATTCACCCATTTGTGAAACTGCATGGTTAAGGTTTGTAACTTTCAAGGTATGTAAATCTCACCTCATCAAAAAGCAATTTTAAAAAGTAGGATAGGCACATCCGATTGTTGATGATTATCAAATCCAGTACTATGTACTTGAAAGTTCATTATACACTCTACTTACTGCATTGTGACTGCCATCTACCAAGCCAGACTGCCAAACAGCACTTTCTCCTTTTATTTTTTTGTCTTTTTTCTTTTTCCTTTTTTCCCTTCTCTCCCCAAAGAGAAAAACCTCAACAAAAATATTGAAGAAGAGTTTTGAAAGTGCCTAGGTTACCCTGGACCCACCAAGATTCATGGATGTGGAACCTTTGACTGCTACCTACAAACTGGGCTGCCAACCCCCAAAACTACTGAGAGAAACTACAATCCATTCAGGTAGACAGCCACACCATCCACCCTGGAGGAAACCTCTTAGTCCCGTGAAACTTTGCGGGCACTGATTGCACCCCTCCCAGACAAAGCTGTTGACCTAATAAACAGAGAGGAATCATCTGCCTTGCCAGGAGGGGGCAGGACAGTTCACCCCCACAACTCTCTTTACAAAGTGCTGAGCTGTACAAAGACAAAGGCCACATGTTTTCTCTCATAGATGGAAGATAGATCCAAAAGATAAAGATATACACAAAAACAAGCATGATCATATACAAACTCATATGTGGAAAATGTTTGTAATAGTGAAACTACTCTATGGAACTCAGGGAAAGAGGGAAAGGAAAAGGGAATGATAAAGCATCAGTAATATTGTAAAACACAACATCTGTGAACATAAAGGATATAAGAATGTATACTGAAGGCTACTGAAAAATGTGGGAGTGGAAGGTAGAGGGGAAAGGGACAGTAATGGAAGAGGTTTAACAGACCTAAACAAAATCTACCCACAGGAGGGATTCATTGAGAAATCCCTTTGAACATCAACTTAAATATTAATAACAAAAGATAGGACTATAAAATAGGTACAGTGTATGGGAGGGAGGGTGAATGAAGGAGATTAAGGTGATAATTTCATATTTTTTATTATAATTTATTATATAATTTACATAAATTATATAAGTTATTATATAACTCATTATATAATTTCAAATATAATTTCATCAAATGGCTGATGAGATTCATATACCTATATGAAACAGAGCAAAGAAACCTCTTGCATTGCTTTATAGGGTGGGGAAGGGGTTAACAGGGAGAGATTATGAGGGTGATTTAACTAATGTGTAATATAAGCCTAATCAGAATTGTCACTATGAATCTCCTTCCTATAACAAATATATTATTCTAATTAAAAAAAAAAAGTGCTGAGCTGATTGAACCTGTGAGACCTGAGGTGCCTCAGTCTGCACAGCATGGGGAAAATAACAACACATTACATCACCTTGGAGAAACAGGTAGCAAGCTGAAACTAACAACTTTCTCAAAGAAGAGCATTCAATCAAACACCTCAACTCTAGCTCCCAGGCTTCCCTGTGAGCAGAGGGGCTGGCCATTGATCACACATCAGCTCCTCAGGGGAGCACGTCAGAAAACTTGCTTACTCAAACAAGTTGACCCTGACTGCCCACCCACCCCCCAAGAAGAGCCTGAGCTTAAATATATTGTGTGGAATCACCCAAAACCTATCCAGTAGAGAGGGGCATCATCAATTGCCTCAGGCCAGCACCCAGATGAGAAATTGGAGGGAAGCACCCAGTGTACTCATTGAACTTAAAGGAAACCCAGTCCTCTTCAAAGACTAAGGAAGAAATTTGGACAATAAATATATATTTTTTTAATTTTTAACTTTTCTCCTTTTCCCATCCTGTTGAAATTTTAATATGCTTAGCCCTCTCTTATTCCATTTTTTTCTCTCCCTCCACTTTTTTTACTTCTTTTGCCTTCCATCCCTCTCCTAATCCTTCTCTCCTCCCCCTCCTTTTCATCCCACTGTCCCTATCTCCTCCACACTAACAACTCACCAACTAGTCTATCATACCAACTTTACATATTATTGCCATCTTTTTTATCTCTCTGTGTTCCTGACAATAGCACCCTCCTCCACATGACTGAACTACACGTTTACATACATTAGGACTTTATTACTCTGTAGCCCCCACAACACATACTTCTCCCCTTCTCTCCACACTCTTTTATCCTAATCATTTTTATTACTTAAATATTAACCTCTATGCAAACAGGTGTAATTTCCCCAATACCCACTGTTTATTGATAATACAGCTAAGAGTATTATATATTATGTAAATAAATGGCTTGGCATTGAATCTGTTAAGTTGTTATTGTTACATTATACCTCCAAGTCAGTGAACACAAACATTACAATAACATAGCTAACAAATAAGGTAGCTAGAGCACAGAAATTAAGTAAAAGGAGATAACAAATAGGTCATTAAAACCCCCAAACAAGTAATCAGCAATACATGAGGAAACCTGAAAATAGAAACAAGGGGCATAAAAGAAGACAGGGAAATATGACTTCTCAAAAAGTTAACAATCATACAATAGAGGATTTAATAAACAGTAAAGAGGAAGAATCCTCAGTTGATGAGGTCAGAAAAATGATAAGAATATTTAAGGAGTTTAAAGGGCACATAGAAATACAACTCAATGAATCCCAAATGAATGTGGATAAAAAGCTTGAAAAAAATCACAGAAACAACGAAATGAACTCAAAGAGGATTTAAACAAGCATGAACAAGACGAAGGGAAGGGAATGGAAGGGGAGGGGAGAGGAGGGGAGGGAGAGGAGGGAGAGAGACGAGAGAGAGAGAGAGAGAGAGAGAGAGAGAGAGACGAGAGAGAGAGAGAGAGAGAAGAGGAGAGGAGAGAGAGAGAGAGAAATGAAATAAAGATGGTAATACAAGATGTGAAAGAAGAGCTTAACAAAGACATGGAAATTCTCAAGAAAAAAAATCAAACAGAAACTCTGGAAATAAAAATTTCCTTTAGTGAAATAAAAAATACAGTTGAAAGCCACTCCAGCAGACTGGAACAAGTGGAAGAAAGAATTTCAGGGTTTGAAGACAAAATAGATATGCAAGAAAAAAATAAATAAATAAGAATACTTAGGCAAAAGACTGGAGAGTTATGAAAGGAACATGCAAGAACTCTGAAACTTCATCAAAACACCAAATCCATGCTTCATGGGCATTGATGAAGGAGAAGAGGCTCAAACTAAAGATATAGGAAACAAAATCAACAAAGGAATAGCAGAAAACATCCCAAATCTCAAGAAAGAAATATCCATCCAGGTGCAGGAAGTCTTAGGATACCAAACAGACATGACCAAAACAGAATTTGTCCACAGCATATTAAAGTTAAAACAATTAGCACAGAGAACATGAAAAGAATATTGAAGGCTATAAGAGAGAAAAATCAAATAACATTTAAAGATGAACCCATCAAAATAATAGCAGATTTTTCAACAAAAACCTTAAAAGCAAGAAGGGCATGGAGTGAGGTATTTCTTTTTTTTTCCAAGGAAGAGATAGATATTTATTTTATGATAATATTGGGAAAGGGAAAGTTGGACTCAAAATGACTTTCACTGTGAGTGAGGTATTTCAAGCACTGAAAGAAAACAATTTCAATCATAGAATATTCTACCCACCAAAGTTATCATTCAAAACTGAAGTAAAATTAAAACCTTCCATGATAAACAGAAACTAAAACAATATGTGACCACTAAACCAGCACTTCCACATGATACTCTAAGGAATCTTACACACAGAAGATGAAAATTCTCTTGCTTTAAGCCAACAAGTTCACTGTAATTTGTTAAAGCAGTGCCAAGAAAACAATAATAAGCCATCCAAGAGCAGAATCAGAAATTAAATCCAGCCTGAAGTTAACAATCCACAGAATCATAACCTAGTAAGTAGCTGGTATAAGCTACTACTTAAGTGTCAGGATGATTTCTTACACAGTAAGAAATCATTGTAATGGACACAATCTGGCAAATGCCCACTCCTCTTAAAAATACTTCTCACAAAGACAATGTCATTACCTTAAGATAAAAGAGACCACCTCTATATTTTATGAACATGATAAAACCAAACATAATGTTTCCATAATACACTTATATCAGTGCAATGTTGTGCATGTTTGTCACTTTTCTGCAGGCTGTGTCAATCAATACCTGTAGACTAACAAGTAAATATTTAGTTGCCCATAACAGTTAAAAAGGAACGCCTGAGATTAATATAGAGTATAACCAATTTAATTTACAGTTATCTAATATCCCTTTCTTATTCCTTCAGATCATCAAATAAGACAATGGCAAAAGCAATGAATTTCAATAGAGTATGCAGGGGGTAGTTCTAATCAGACACTAAGCCTTAAATGTTTTATAAATGCCAAGAAAGCAAGTATACAAAGATACCTTCTCCCAAGGAAAAGAATGATGACTGTTTTAAAGTGTTAATTCAAGGTAAGGGATCTTTCTAAGAGACAACTAGATGTTGAAGTTCCTGATTCATACAAGAAGATATGCCTCCAGGCCAAACTTCCAATGTATTAACCCCTTTCTGGAAATAAGTCAGTCATTAAGCAAATTACTCATGTATTTTTTAGCAGGTATATGCTGAAGAGTTACTTTATAGTTCTTAGAAACAACTACCCTTTGTTGCTCCTTTCCTGCATAACCATCTCTCAGGCAAAGCTTACTATGAGTATATTTTGATATACACAGCTCATACACAATAGAAAAGTTTTGGATCCAGGAAGAACCAAGCCTAGAATCTAAGTTTCCTGATTCACAGTGAGGTATTTTTCTAATGCTGACTTCCCAGGAATAGAAATATTAAATGATTTTAAAGTACGATTTAAGGTTTGTGTAAAAGGCATTCAGTTACTATTACTCTCCACCCTTATCCTGAATAACCAAGAGCTGTATTACTTAAAGGGAAAGACACGGTAATTAGAATGTTCAGGAAATGGGCAAGCAAAAATGAGGGAGCAATGGCCAGCTTCCAAACATATCAAAGTAGCACAAGCTCTACAAAAGTAAGTTGTCCGGGCAAATTGCCGAAATTACAGAGGTTACTGGAGGGAAACTGAACAAAATATCTTTTGGAGTAAAGAAATTCCTTTGCATCAAGAATTTAAGGTTTGGCCAACTCTTTTAAATCTCTTATTAGACTTACTAGAAAATCAACACAAGCACTATTAAATCTGATGAATTATATTTACAGAATAAACAAGTAAATTTCTAACTAGAAAAAGAAAATGATGTAACTTTTAGAAATGGTTATTTTGTACTCTAGAAACAAAATGTATTTAAGAAGATTTTATTCAACTATACCTTCTTTCATTATGGAAAAATGCTATGTTGAAGCACCATGCTAAAGATGAAGACAGGCAAGCTGCACTGTATATTTCTCTCAAGAATTTATGGTAAGAGATGCGGAATGTTAGCAAGGGGGACTACAGAAACAAACATGAAGCCAGGCATAATCCCAAAATTTGGAAGGACTGGAAGTTCAAGGCCAGCCTAGTCTACACAATGAGACACTTTGTGAAAAAAAGTGTTGAACATCAAAATCAAATAGTGACATTCATCAAAGAGATTGAAAAATCTACTGTTAAATTTATATGGAAACACAAGAGGCCACGAATAGCCAAGGCAATACTCAGTCAAAAGAACAATGCAGGAGGTATCACCATACCTGACTTCAAACTATATTACAAAGCAATAACAATAAAAACAGCATGGTACTGGCACAAAAACAGACATGAAGACGAGTAGAACAGAATAGAGGACCCACAACTATAACCAACTTGACTTTGACAAAGTTGCTAAAAATATACGATGGAGAAAAGACAGCCTCTTCAACAAAAACTGCCAAGAAAACTGCTTAGCAGTCTGCAAAAAACTAAAACTAGATCCATGTATATCACTCTATACCAATATTAACTCAAAATGGATTAAGGATCTTAATATCAGACCACAAACTCTAAACTTGGTACAGGAAAGAGTAGGAAATACTCTGGAATTAATAGGTATAGGCAAGAACTTTCTCAATGGAACCCCAGCAGCACAGCAACTAAGAGATAGCATAGATAAATGGGACTTCATAAAACTAAAAAGCTTCAGCTCAACAAAAGAAATGGTCTCTAAACTGAAGAGAACATCCACAGAGTGGGAGAAAATATTCACCAGCTACACATTAGACAAAGGACTGATAACCAGAATATATAGGGAACTTAAAAAACTAAATTCTCCCAAAATTAATGAACCAATAAAGAAATGGGCAAGTGAACTAAACAGAACTTTCTCAAAAGAAGAAATTCAAATGGCCAAAAAACACATGGAAAAATGCTCACCATCTCTAGCAATAAAGGAAATGCAAATTAAAACCACACTAAGATTCCACCTCACCCCTGTACAGCTATCCTTATCTCAACTAGCAAAAACCCTTTGTCCTTCCTGTTATTGCTTATACTCTCTTTTCAACAAAATTAGAGATAAGGGCAAAATAGTTTCTGCCTGGTAGCAAGGGGGTAGGGGAGAGAGGAAGGGGGTAGGGATAAGGGAGGGGGTGGGAGAGAGGGGAAATAATGACCCAAACATTGTACGCACATATAAATAAAAGAAAATAAATAAATAAATAAAAATAAATCTACCACAAAAAAAAAATCAGATCGTGACAGAAGGAAGCACATCATAGAGAAGGCAAACAGAAACTGAATGAAAGCAAGAGTAGAGCATTTAAGAAAGAGTTCTCCATGAAATACACACACACACACACACACACACACACACACATACACACACACCCCCCCCACAGAGTGCTGAACATTCAAAGAAAGTATTTTTACTAAAGCCAGAACACATTCATTCAATAAATATCTACTGAATATGAAGGATGAGCCAGACACAGTTCTAGAGTAAGAAGATCAATGAAGAAATCACACAAAAATCTCTGTTCTCCCAACCTAAGAAGGAGAGGGTACAGAGTGAGAGATAGGGATATAGTTTCAGTTCTCTTTATGTAGATAACCAGTTTTCCCAGCAAAAGAAATAAGTATATAGTATATTCGAAGGCAACGGGTTCTATGGAGAAAAAATAAACAGGAGAGGTAAGAAGAAAGAGTAACAAGTAGGCTGAATGTGATCAAAGTATACTATATTCATTTATGGAAATATCACAATGAAACTCCAACATTATACAATTAAAATGTGGCAATAAAAATGTAGGGTTAGGGTTGGGGCTATGGCTCAAATGGTAGAGTACCCGCCTAGCAAGCTGGAGGCCCTGAGTTCAAACCATGGTGCATATATTGTTTTTTTCTTTTTCTCCATACATATTAAGCATTTAAATCAAAATTCAAATTGGGCTAGACATGGTGGTGAACATCTATAATCCCAGAACTAGGAAGGCTGAGGCAAAAGGACCACGATGTTGCAACCAGCTTGGGCTAAACAATAAGATCCTATCTAAAAAACAAAAGAAAATTGAATATAGGAGGACAGGTACAATTTGCATGGGTGTTAAGGCTGGGGAATTTACCCTGGAAAACTGTAATAGCACAAACATAAGCATTAAAACAAATGTATCTCTATCAGCAAGAAGTATAAAGTTTCTCCCAAGAGGAGGAGATAGAAAACTGGTTAGTGATGAAAAATCCAGAGGATACAATAAAAGGCTTTAAATGTCCAAAAAAACAATGGGAAAATCACTGAAAGACCACAATGAAGAAAAAAGCATCTTAATCCTCCTCAATTTCTTTCTTTAAGAGGCAGTAACTCAATACTTTTAATGTTCTTCTTAACATACATTAATAGTACAAGGGAGTTTCATTGCAATTATTCCACAGATTCACACAGTGTATTTTGAACAACTTTACTCTATTATTCTTTTACTCTCCCTCTTTCCAACCCCGCTTTCAAACAGTATTTGGTGAGTTTCACGATGCTACCTTCATATGTGTAACATACTCTGATCCTCATCACCTCGAAATACCTTCTCCTTTCCTTCACCCCTGCGACTATTACTCCCAGAAAGTCATCTCTTTACACTCATGTCATATCATCATAATTATCATGATTGTAATCATCATAGTTATCAGCAGAGGCAGCAGTATTTTAGGTCTATATTTCACCTATGAGCAAAAACATGATATTGGGCTTTTTGAGCTTGGCTTCTCTCACTTAACATGATGATCTCCAAATGGCATAATTTCATTCTTCTTCATGGCTATATAAAACTTCATTATGCATATATAGTGCTTTTACACTATTTTCCAGCTGTTGGGCAACTAGGTTGATTCCACCACTTAGCAATTGAGAATAGTGCTATGATAAAGACTGGAATACAAAGATCTCTTCTATGCTTTGGATATATGCCCAAGAGTGGGATAGTAGGGTTATGACCCTACTAGTAGTTCTATTTTTAGTTTTTTGATGAACCTCCACATTGATTTCTATAGTGACTGCACTAGTTTACATTCCCACCAACAGTGTATGACAACTCATTTTTCCCTCACATCCTTGCCACCATTTGTTGTTCTTGTTTTTTAATGATTGACAATGTGACTGGGGTGAGATGGAATCTCAGTATAGTTTTGATTTGCATTTCCTTTATGGCTAAATATGTTGAACATTTTTTTCATGCATTTAATTAGCATTTGTACGTCTTCTGAAATGTCTGGTCCAATTCATTTGCCCACTTATTAACTGGATTCTTTCTTCTTTTACTGTTTAATTTTTGGAGTTCTTTACAAATTCTGGATATTAATACTTTGTCTATTGAACGACTGACAAAGGTTTTCTCTCATTGTGGGCTGCCTCTTCACTCTAGTAATTGTTTTCTTTGATGTATAGAAGCTTTTTAATTTGATGCAATCACATTTACCAATTTTAACTCATTTCCTGGGCAATGGGAGTCATATTCAGAAAACAGTTGCTTATGTCATTATCTTCCAGTAGTTTCCCTATGTCTTCCTATAGTAGTTTCACACTTTCAGAGGTTACATTAAGATCTTTGTTTTTTTTTTTTTTTTTTTTTTTTTTTTTTTTTTTTTTTTTTCATTTTTCTTTTATTATTCATATGTGCATACAAGGCTTGGTTCATTTCTCCCCCCTGCCCCCACCCCCTCCCTTACCACCCACTCCACCCCCTCCCGCTCCCCCCCTCAATACCCAGCAGAAACTATTTTGCCCTTATCTCTAATTTTGTTGTAGAGAGAGTATAAGCAATAATAGGAAGGAACAAGGGGTTTTGCTGGTTGAGATAAGGATAGCTATACAGGGCATTGACTCACATTGATTTCCTGTGTGTGGGTGTTACCTTCTAGGTTAATTCTTTTTGATCTAACCTTTTCTCTAGTTCCTGGTCCCCTTTTCCTATTGGCCTCAGTTGCTTTAAGGTATCTGCTTTAGTTTCTCTGCGTTAAGGGCAACAAATGCTAGCTAGTTTTTTAGGTGTCTTACCTATCCTCACCCCTCCCTTGTGTGCTCTCGCTTTTATCATGTGCTCATAGTCCAATCCCCTTGTTGTGTTTGCCCTTGATCTAATGTCCACATATGAGGGAGAACATACGATTTTTGGTCTTTTGAGCCAGGCTAACCTCACTCAGAATGATGTTCTCCAATTCCATCCATTTACCAGCGAATGATAACATTTCGTTCTTCTTCATGGCTGCATAAAATTCCATTGTGTATAGATACCACATTTTCTTAATCCATTCGTCAGTGCTGGGACATCTTGGCTGTTTCCATAACTTGGCTATTGTGAATAGTGCTGCAATAAACATGGATGTGCAGGTGCCTCTGGAGTAACAGTCTTTTGGGTATATCCCCAAGAGTGGTATTGCTGGATCAAATGGTAGATCGATGTCCATCTTTTTAAGTAGCCTCCAAATTTTTTTCCAGAGTGGTTGTACTAGTCTACATTCCCACCAACAGTGTAAAAGGGTTCCTTTTTCCCCACATCCTCGCCAACACCTGTTGTTGGTGGTGTTGCTGATGATGGCTATTCTAACAGGGGTGAGGTGGAATCTTAGTGTGGTTTTAATTTGCATTTCCTTTATTGCTAGAGATGGTGAGCATTTTTTCATGTGTTTTCTGGCCATTTGAATTTCTTCTTTTGAGAAAGTTCTGTTTAGTTCACATGCCCATTTCTTTATTGGTTCATTAGTTTTGGGAGAATTTAGTTTTTTAAGTTCCCTGTATATTCTGGTTATCAGTCCTTTGTCTGATGTATAATTGGCAAATATTTTCTCCCACTCTGTGGGTGTTCTCTTCAGTTTAGAGACCATTTCTTTTGATGAACAGAAGCTTTTTAGTTTTATGAGGTCCCATTTATCTATGCTATCTCTTAGTTGCTGTGCTGCTGGGGTTTCATTGAGAAAGTTTTTACCTATACCTACTAACTCCAGAGTATTTCCTACTCTTTCTTGTATCAACTTAAGAGTTTGGGGTCTGATATTAAGATCCTTGATCCATTTTGAGTTAATCTTGGTATAGGGTGATATACATGGATCTAGTTTCAGTTTTTTGCAGACTGCTAACCAGTTTTCCCAGCAGTTTTTGTTGAAGAGGCTGCTATTTCTCCATCGTATATTTTTAGCTCCTTTGTCAAAGATAAGTTGCTCATAGTTGTGTGGCTTCATATCTGGATCCTCTATTCTGTTCCACTGGTCTTCATGTCTGTTTTTGTGCCAGTACCATGCTGTTTTTATTGTTATTGCTTTGTAATATAGTTTGAAGTCAGGTATTGTGATACCTCCTGCATTGTTCTTTTGACTGAGTATTGCCTTGGCTATTCGTGGCCTCTTGTGTTTCCATATAAATTTCACAGTAGATTTTTCAATCTCTTTAATGAATGTCATTGGAATTTTGATGGGAATTGCATTAAACATGTAGATTACTTTGGGGAGTATCGACATTTTTACTATGTTGATTCTACCAATCCATGAGCATGGGAGATCTCTCCACTTTCTATAGTCTTCCTCAATCTCTTTCTTCAGAAGTGTATAGTTTTCCTTGTAGAGGTCTTTCACATCTTTTGTTAGGTTTACACCTAGGTATTTGATTTTTTTTGAGGCTATTGTAAATGGAATTGTTTTCATACATTCTTTTTCCGTTTGCTCATTGTTAGTGTATAGAAATGCTAATGATTTTTCTATGTTGATTTTATATCCTGCTACTTTGCTATAGCTATTGATGATGTCTAGAAGCTTCTGAGTAGAGTTTTTTGGGTCTTTAAGGTATAGGATCATGTCGTCTGCAAATAGGGATATTTTGACAGTTTCTTTACCTATTTGTATTCCTTTTATTCCTTCTTCTTGCCTAATTGCTCTGGCTAGGAATTCCAGTACTATGTTGAATAGGAGTGGAGATAGTGGGCATCCTTGTCTGGTTCCTGATTTTAGAGGGAACGGTTTTAATTTTTCTCCGTTAAGTATAATACTGGCTGTAGGTTTGTCATATATAGCTTTTATAATGTTGAGGAACTTTCCTTCTATTCCTAGTTTTCTTAGAGCTTTTATCATGAAATGATGTTGGATCTTATCAAAGGCTTTTTCTGCGTCTATTGAGATGATCAAGTGGTTTTTGTCTTTGCTTCTGTTAATGTGGTTTATTACGTTTATTGATTTTCGTATGTTGAACCACCCCTGCATCCCTGGGATGAAGCCTACCTGGTCGTGGTGGATAATCTTTTTGATGTGTTGCTGAATTCGGTTTGCCATTATTTTGTTGAGGATTTTTGCATCAATGTTCATTAAGGAGATTGGCCTATAGTTCTCCTTTTTGGAGGTGTCTTTGCCTGGTTTTGGGATAAGTGTAATAGTGGCTTCATAAAATGTGTTTGGCAGTTTTCCTTCCCTTTCTATTTCATGGAACAGTTTAAGGAGGGTTGGTATCAGTTCTTCTTTAAAGGTCTGATAGAATTCAGCAGAGAATCCATCAGGTCCTGGACTTTTCTTTTTGGGGAGACTCTTGATTGCTGCTTCAATTTCATTTTGTGTTATAGGTCTATTCAGGTGATTAATTTCCTCTTGGTTCAGTTTTGGATGATCATATGTATCTAGAAATCTGTCCATTTCTTTTAGATTTTCAAATTTATTTGAATATAGGTTCTCAAAGTAGTCTCTGATGATTTCCTGGATTTCCATGGTGTTTGTTGTTATCTCCCCTTTTGCATTCCTGATTCTACTAATTTGGGTTTTTTCTCTCCTCATTTTAGTCAGGTTTGCCAGGGGTCTATCGATCTTGTTTATTTTTTCAAAGAACCAACTTTTTGTTTCATTAATTCTTTGTATGGTTTTTTTGGTTTCTATTTCGTTGATTTCAGCTCTTATTTTTATTATTTCTCTCCTTCTATTTGTTTTGGGATTTGCTTGTTCTTGTTTTTCTAGGAGTTTGAGATGTATCATTAGGTCATTGATTTGGGATCTTTCAATCTTTTTAATATATGCACTCATGGCTATAAACTTTCCTCTCAAGACTGCCTTAGCTGTGTCCCATAGGTTCCGGTAGGTTGTGTTTTCATTTTCATTGACTTCTAGGAACTTTTTAATTTCCTCTTTTATTGCATCGATGATCCATTCTTCATTAAGTAATGAGTTATTTAGTTTCCAGCTGTTTGCATGTTTTTTGTCTTTACTTTTGTTGTTGAGTTCTACTTTTACTGCATTGTGGTCAGATAGTATGCACGGTATTATTTCTATTTTCTTATATTTGCTGAGGCTTGCTTTGTGCCCTAAGATATGATCTATTTTGGAGAAGGTTCCATGGGCTGCTGAGAAGAATGTATATTGTGTAGAGGTTGGATGAAATGTTCTATAGACATCTACTAGGTCCACTTGATCTATTGCATATTTTAGATCTTGGATTTCTTTATTGAGTTTTTGTTTGGATGACCTATCTATTGATGATAATGGAGTGTTAAAGTCTCCCACAACCACTGTGTTGGCGTTTATATATGCTTTTAGGTCTTTTAGGGTATGTTTGATGAAATTGGGTGCGTTGACATTGGGTACGTACAGATTGATGATTATTATTTCCTTTTGGTCTATTTCCCCTTTTATTAGTATGGAATGTCCTTCTTTGTCTCGTTTGATCAATGTAGGTTTGAAGTCTACTTTGTCAGAGATAAGTATTGCTACTCCTGCTTGTTTTCGGGGGCCATTAGCTTGGTAAATCTTCTTCCAGCCTTTCATCCTAAGCATATGCTTATTTCTGTCGGTGAGATGAGTCTCCTGTAAGCAACAAATTGTTGGATCTTCTTTTTTAATCCATTTTGTCAAACGGTGTCTTTTGATGGGTGAATTAAGTCCATTGACATTAAGTGTTAGTACTGATAGGTATGTGGTGATTCCTGCCATTTAGTTATCTTAGTTGTTTGAAGGTTTGATTGTGTGTACCTAACTTGATGTTACTCTCTACTGTCTTGCTTTTTCTTATCCTGTGGTTTGGTGCTGCCTGCCTTTTCATGGTTAAGTTGGGTGTCACTTTCTGTGTGCAGGATCCCTTGCAGAATCTTTTGTAATGGTGGCTTTGTGGTCACATATTGTTTTAGTTTCTGCTTATCATGGAAGACTTTTATTGCTCCATCTATTTTGAATGATAGCTTTGCTGGGTAGAGTATCCTGGGGTTGAAGTTATTTTCATTCAGTGCCCGGAAGATCTCACCCCACGCTCTTCTTGCTTTTAATGTTTCTGTTGAGAAGTCTGCTGTGATTTTGATGGGTTTACCTTTGTATGTTACTTGTTTTTTCTCTCTTGCAGCCTTCAATATTCTTTCCTTAGTTTCTGAACTTGTTGTTTTAATGATGATATGTCGTGGAGTAGTTCTATTTTGATCTGGTCTGTTTGGTGTCCTGGAGGCCTCTTGCATTTGTATGGGAATATCTTTCTCTAGATTTGGGAAATTTTCCGTTATTATTTTGTTGAATATATTACGCATTCCCTTCGCTTGCACCTCTTCTCCTTCTTCGATGCCCATGATTCTCAAGTTTGGTCTTTTGATGGAGTCGGTGAGTTCTTGCATTTTCTTTTCACAGGTCTTGAGTTGTTTAATTAATAGTTCTTCGGTTTTTCCTTTAATTACCATTTCATCTTCAAGTTCTGAGATTCTGTCTTCTGTTTGTTCTATTCTGCTGGATTGGCTTTCCGTTTTGTTTTGCAGTTCTGTTTCGTTCTTTTTTCTGAGGTTTTCCATATCCTGGCTGTTTTCTTCTTTATTGTTGTCTATTTTTGTCCTGAGTTCATTTATCCATTTATTCATTGTGTTCTCTCTTTCACTTTGGTGTTTATACAGTGCTTCTATGGTTTCCTTTATTTCTTCTTTTGCTTTTTCAAATTCTCTATTTTTATTGTCTTGGAATTTCTTGAGTGTCTCCTGTACATTTTGGTTGACCCTATCCAGTATCATCTCTATAAAATTCTCATTGAGTACTTGTAGTATGTCTTCTTTTAAATTATTCTTGTAGGCTTCATTGGGTCCTTTGGCATAGTTTATCTTCATTTTGTTGGAGTCTGGCTCTGAGTTTCTGTTCTCTTCATTCCCCTCTGGTTCCTGTACTAATTTTTTGCTGTGGGGAAACTGGTTTCCTTGTTTTTTCTGTCTTCCTGTCATTGTCCTTGGTGTTGTTACTGTCCCTGTACTGTGTGTAATTAAGTATTTTCTAGCTTGTAATAATAACAATGGTAATATTGAGAACGGAAGAGTGAGCTGAGATGGAAAGCAAGAAGTTAAAGAAAAGGGGAAAACAAATATACAGACAAGAGGGAGAAAGCAGAACAAGGTATCAGACAAGAGAGTTTCAAAGGTATAAACAGGGAGTGTTAGTGTACTAATCGACAGTAAGCTGAACAGACAATAGAGAGACAGAGAGAGGATTGAAAATCAAAGATAAAAAAATAAAAAATAAGTATATGAAAGTAATATCTATTTATAAAAATGAATTAAAATAAAATGGAAAATAGGAAATTAAAAAAAAAAAAAACCAAAAAACTTCCAAGTTTATATGCAATGCAATTTCAGTCTTAATAATTTGGATGTCCGTCTTAATCTCCAGTCCTGGAGTTGGTGCCTCAGATGTTGTTCTGTAGTTGTCTCATCAAAGGGGATGCATAAAGTAGAACAAAACTACACTCACACACACACAGAAGAAAAAATAAAAAAGCCCCACCAAGTGTCCCCAGTTCAAATGCAATAGTTTCAGTAAGTTTTTCGGCTTGCAGGTGTAATTCGGTTGTTCTCTCATCAAAGGTAGGGAGAAAAAGAAAAAAAAGCGTCTGGAGGCAGTTCTGAGAGTGGTATCTGCAACTGTGGCTTGCCTGCCTGCTGCTCTCAGCCTGTAGCTGGTGGCGTTATTTATGCAGATCTCTGGGGTGAGCTTAGCACTCACCTGGTCCCACAGGCTTTGTTTGCTCAGAGTTCTCCTGTGCGGGGGAGGGGGGCCTCTGCTACAGGCTTTTCCCTTTCCAAGCACTGGGAAAGGCGACACTGCCCCGCGTTGTCAGGCCTGCGTGTTTATTTACAGTTCACGTGGGAAGTGGGTCTTCCCTCCTCTCACAAGCGTCCCCGCTCCTGGTTGCTGGCGCGCCCCGCTCCCGCCAGAGCCTCTCCGGCCCGCCCGGCTCGTTTATTTACAGTCCCGGGAAGGATTCCCTTCCCCCAATCTTCAGCGCTCAGGGCGCCCCACCCTCTTTCCAGCGTGTCTTAACTGTTCTTATTGCTTAGTACTCAGTTTCTCTTTTTTTCCCGGGTGGAGGTCAGTCTGTCCAGGGGGCTATGCTGCTCTGGCCCAGGCTTGTCTGTGGGGGAACCGCGGTACCGCAAAGCTCACCTGGTCCGCGTCTTCCCAAGCCGTATGGGCGCCGGCCACTGGCGGCCCCGGGGGCCTCCTCGGTTCTCCGTTTAACGTGAAGTGGAGATTCTCTGCACCGGCTGGAGATGTGGAGGAGTCAAAGTTATGCCTTTTCTCGGTGATTATGCCTGCAAAGTGTGTCTCCAGCGTCTCTCCAAGATTTCACTATAGGAGGCTCGCTTTCTGCTTCCTACCTCTAGCCGCCATCTTGGAATCTCTCTTCACATTAAGATCTTTGATCTATTTGAGTTGATTTGTTTTACAGGGTGAGAGATAGGGGTTTAGTTTCAGTCTTCTACATGCAGATAACCAATTTTCCCAAAACTGATTGTTGAAGAGGCTATTTTTTCTCTAAGTAATGTTTTTGGCTCCTTTATCAAAAAGCAGATGGCTGTAGCTGTGTGGGGTTCCCTCACATGCCCAGGTTTTCTCTTCTGTTCTATTAGTCTGTTCTGATGCCAGTACTATGCTGTTTTTGCTACCTTTGGCTCTATAGAATAATTTGAAGTCCAGTATTAGGATATTTCCAGCATTGCTCTTTTTTATCAGGATTACTTTTGTGATTCAGGGTTTCTAATGTTTCCATATGGATTTTAGGATTGATTTTTCTATTTCTGTAAAATAATGACAATGTGATTATGATGAGAATTACACTGAATCTGTAGATTGCTATCACTAGTATGTCCATTTTCACAATATTAATTCAGCCAATCCATGAACTTGTTTTCCAGTGTCTTCTTCAATATTTTTCTTCAAAATTTTATAATTTTCATTGTGGAGGTATTTCATATCCGAAGTTTATTCCTAAGCATTTTATTTTTTAGAGGCTATTGTGAATGGAATTGTTTTCCTAATTTCTTCTCAGAGAGTTCATTGCTGTTATATAAAAAAGCTACTGGCTTCTGTAAGTTAATTTTACATCCTGATACATTGCCAAAAGTGTTTATCAGATCTAAGAGGCTTTTTGGTGGAATATTTAGGGTCTTCTAAGGATAGGATCATGTCATTCACAAACATTGATAATTTGACTTCTTCCTTCCCAAGTAGAACCCTTTTTTTCTCTTTCTGCATTGCTCTGGCTAGCAAAATTCCAGTACTATATTAAATAAGAATGGGGAGAAGGGACACCCTTGTCTCTTTCCCAACTTTAGAAGAAATTATTTCAGTTTTTCCCCATTTAGTATGAATTTGGCTACAGGGTTGTCATATATAGCATTTATTATTTTAAGGTACATTACTTCTATTCCTAGTTTCTTCAGAGCTTTTATCCTAAAGCTCTGAAGCTTTAGGATATACTGAATTATGTCAAAGGATTTTTCAGTATCAGTTGAGGTTGATCATGTGACTTTTGTCCTTGATTCTGTTTATGTGCTGTATTATATGTATTGATTTATGTATGTTGAGCTATCCATGCATCCCTGTAGTGAAGCCAACTTGATCATGTTGTATGATCTTTTTAATGTTATTGAATTTGGTTTGTAAATATTTTATTGAGACTTTTTGCTTCTATGTTCATTAAAGAGTCTATAGTTCTCTTTTGATTTTGGAATGAATGTGATATTGACTTCACAAAATGAGATTGGTAGGATTCCTTCCTTTCAATGTCATGGAAAAGTCTGAGGAGTATGGGTATTAGTTCTTTCATGGCCTAGTAGAATTCAGTAGTGAATCCATCAGGTTCTGGTCTTTTCTTTTTTGGGAGATTCCTCAATATTGTTTCAATTTCATTGCTTATTACAGATTTATTGAAGTAGTTTATAACCTATTGGTTCAATTTTGGTAGGTCAAATGCATCTAGAAATTTACCCATTTCTTCTAGCTTTTTCAGTTTATTTGAATGTAGATTTTCAAAGTATTCCCTTACAATTAAGCTGGATTTCATTGCAATTTGTCATGACAACACTTTTCATCTCTAATTTTATTAATTTGGGTCTTTTTCCTTCTCCGGTTAGTCAGATTGGATAAGAGTTTATCAGTCTTATTTATCTTTTCAAAGAGAAACACTGGTGTTCATTGGCTTCTTTTTTTTTTTTTTTTCAAGTACTGGGGTTTGAACTGAAGGTTTCATGCTTGCTCGGCAGGCATTCTATCACTTGAGTCAAGCCTCCAGCCCCATTTCAGTGATCCTTTGTATGGTTTGTTGTTGTTGTTGTTGTTGTTGTTGTTTGGGGGGGTTGTCTCTATTTCATTAAATCTGCCCTAATCCCTATTATTTCTTTCTGCCTGGTAATTTGGGGTTTGTCTTCTTACTTTTCTAGGAGCTTGAGGTACATCACTAGGCTATTTTTTTTTAGATCAATCTAGTTTCTCTGTTTGTTTTGTTTGTTTTGTTTTTTTATGTAAGAACTCATAGCTATTACACCTTTCTTCTTAGCACCTCCTTTGTTGTATCCCAAAGATGCAGGTAAGCTGTGTTTTCATTTTCATTACATTCTAGGAACATTTAGTTTTCCCTACATATTTCATCAATGACCCTCTGGTCATTCAACATGTGTTGCTCAGTCTCGATGATCTCTAATTCTATTCCATTTTGGTCTGATAGGATTCAGTGAGTTATTTAAATTTTCTAATCTTTGCTAATACTTACTTCGTGTCCTAAAATATGATCTATTTAAGAGAACATTCCATGGACTGTTTAAAAGAATGTGTATTGTGCAGTTGCTGTATGAATACTCTATAGATGTCTGTTAAGTTCATTTGGTCTATAAGGTCATTTAATTCTTAAGTTTCTTTGTTGATTTTTTTGGAGTGGAGATCTACTGGTAAAAGTGGGGTACTGAAGTCTCCCAGCATCATTGTGTTGGGGTCTATCTATACCAACATTTAGTGCATGTATGTCAACAACTGTCATTTCCTCTTGATAGATTGATCCTTTATTAATATGAAGTCACCTTCTTTGTCTCTTATGACTAATTTTGGCTTGAAGCATACTTTATCAGATATAAGTAAAGCTACTCCTGCCTGCTTTCAGGGTCCATTTGCTTGGAAGATCTTTTCCCAATTTTCACCCTAAGCCAATGTTTGTTTCGGTCAGTGAGATACACATGTTGTAGGCAACAAATGGTCAGATCTTGCTTTTTAGTTCAGCCCACCATTCTGTATCTTTTGACTGGAGAATTGAAACCATTAACATTCAGTGTTAATATTGAAAGGGGTGTAATACTTTCTGTTATTTGGTCTGGATATTTTTGGAGATGAGTTTTTATGAACTATTTGCCCAGGCTGGACTAAGACCACATCCTCCTGATCTCAGCCTCTAAAGAAGCTAGGATTATAGGAGTGAGCCATCGCTTTGCTTCTGCCTGAGCCTCAGGCAATGGGACACACTCCTGGCCAGGGAAAGTGGGGCCTCTGACTAGGGAATTCCACATAGCTTGAACTTCTCTGCAGGACTGCATCACACCTTCACCAACTTCTCAACTACCTCTAATGGTTATCTCCTATCCGACACCATTGCAGGGTATCCCAAGACTCCTGAGTTGTGAGTGTTCCTTGTTTTTAGGCCTCCTGAGTATCTTGGTCTCAAACAATAGGCACTTTCTCAAGATGGTGTCTTGCTACCACCTCTGAGGTAAGGAGAGCAACAGAA
This sequence comes from Castor canadensis, assembly GCF_047511655.1. Lineage (NCBI taxonomy): Eukaryota > Metazoa > Chordata > Mammalia > Rodentia > Castoridae > Castor > Castor canadensis. The sequence continues at coordinate 95,917,798 of NC_133387.1, forward strand.
TGGCTTTCTTCACTAAGCTAGATTTCTATACTAGAGCAGCCATTGCCTCACAAACCCCACACTGGAATTAATGCTTGTAGAAGGGGGTGAGCATATTTTGTAGCTCAATTGCCAGTCTGTCACCAGGACTGTCTGTCTTAACTTGTTGATGGCATCATCAGTTTCCCTTCCCCTTCCTGGGAAGCCAAGAACAGGATTGTTTGCTGCTTTTTTCTGATGCCTCAGTTTCTCCATGCTTGTCCAATATCCTGCCACTGCTTTCATGATTCCCAAAGCCTTTTCTCTCTTCAAAAAATAGTCTCTGCTATGTTACCTGACTATTCTCATTCACAGATTCAAAAAACACAGACACTTCTAATCCACCATTTGCCCCTGCCTCTCCAGTTCTCCTCAATTTCTACATGGTATTGAAAGTATTGATCATGCCCCTATCATTTATTTTTCAATAAGCATTCACTGTCGCTACATGGCACTGTGTTAAAATGGTATTTTTAAAATAACACTGTATCATATAATAATGCCATAAAGGTAGGTATGGCTCATCTCCACTCCTAAGGAAGAAAAATGCCTATATCCCCCCTCATTTTAAGACAAGACCTCACTATTTAGCCCAGGCTGGCCTCAAATTCATAATCCTCCTGGCATCCAGAGTTCTGAGATTGCCTACCTCCCATTCTACCAACACAATACACTATATGCTAACTAATATAATGAATGAACCAAGTACAGTGATAACATTAAAAAGGCCATTATAAAATGTTAGTCTTGTGAAACTAAGAAAGACTCCATGGAGGATTTGAAAAAGAAATAAAATTTAAACAAAGAAAGATATTTCAGGTAGGGAATGAGCAAGAAAGGAGGCTTAAAATAACACAACTGTCTGTCACTGCAAATGCATTATGGCTAAAACACTGTCAAGAAAACTCTTTTTGCATAATCCTTAATTCAACAAAAATGTAAATGTCTCTCAGCCACTTTATTCTTTTTTTCAAAATTAAAAGTTTTTAATATGCCATATGTGGGAAAGTATATCTCATAAAATTTAGTTATATTTATTGAGATGAGGAATATCAGTGAGAAAAAATAATAGCCAACTATTTTTCAGCCACTGAAATGTTTATACACATCTTTAAGGAGAACAATCAAGGCAGCTTTCTAAAAGTAAGCGAAGTAGGTATGTAAGGAGAATGTAGAGTAAGAAATAAGGCTACAAATACCAAAGGACCAGACCATGACAGATCTTAAACACTGTAGGGACCCTCTTTAGGCAAGGCAGTAATAGGTACTATTTTAGAAATGCAACCTTCTTTAAAATGAAAATCTGATCACATCTCTCCCTGGATGAGAAACCAATGGTTTCCCACTTGAACACCAAAATCATTTAAACAAGGCTGGGATCAGCCCCAAGTTCATCTTACCATATCATCTAGGCATCTCTCCCATCCCACTCCTCGCCCCCAACATCCTTATCCTCCCAACCACATTGGTCCTCTTCCAACAGTTCTTTTAAATAGTCATTCTGTGTGCCCATCTGGTACCTGGCATGTTCTTCATACCTCTTTATCTCTAGTTCAGCCTGCTCATCCCTCAGATTTCAACTCGAATATCAAAAATGTTCCCCTAACTTCATATTCTAGGTCAGATGCACATTATGTGCTCCCAAAGTGCCAAGTACTATTCTTTCATAGTATTCTTCACTTTGAGTAATGACATATTTGTGCAATGTTGTATTTAATCTCAGCCTCCCCCACTGCAAGTTCCATGAATTCAGTTACCGTAACTTCTTTGCTCATAAATACATCCCCAAGATCTAGCGCAGTGCCAGGCATAAAGATATGAAAAAGCACTTTCTAGATTAATTAGATGAAAAAAGTCAAGTAAGACCTTGTTGTGGGGGCTGTCCCATGCATTTGGTGTGTTTAGCAGCATCTGTCAGTAACAACGATCCCTCCCCTAGTTCTGACAACCAAACTGTCCCCAACACTGCCAAATGTCCCTCAGGGAAAAGGGGTTGAACTCAGAGCCTCACTCTTGAGCCACTCTGTCGAGTTCCATTTTAAATAGGAATTTTCAACCCCCTGTGCTTGTCTAATGTTGCTCTAAACAATTTAAGATCCTGTTACTGTTTAAAAAATGCACATTAAAATGAACCCATGATCCAAGAAGAGAAATGAAACTCAAAAGCTTTGTTTTAAAAAAACAAAAACTCATTTATTTTCCCCCATATGTGTGTAGCTGGTATCTCCAAACAGATCATGAGTCAGGCACAAAGTCTTATGTCTCTCACAGAAATCCTATCAGGATTAAAAACACAATAAATAGTCTACTTTTAAAACATATCTCATAAAGTAGTAATTTGGACTTGCATTTTCAAGATTCCATGAGAGATCTTCTATCTCTTAAAACTGCCACAATAATTTAAGAATATTGTCAACTGATTGAGCTAGAGAATCATTATAACACAAAGCTCAGAGTAGAATTGGGATGGGAGATGCTTTCCTATAGCTTTATATACATAAAATACCAAGTATCAGATTTTAGTATTTAATCTTTTGATTAGATACCTTAGGAATGATAATTCTTCAGCACAATCCAGTTAAAATAAAGAATTTCAGAAATTCACTGGTGTCAATCTTCTCATCTATTTCACCCTTCTCTGAAAATTTAGGCTAATCTTGAAAAATGAACCTACAAATTTTCTTTCCCAATGCCCTTTGGGGCAGTCTGCCCATTAATTCTGGTCTTACTTTTTCTTTGTAGAGCAGAAGGACCAAAAACCATCCTTCCTAACTTAATTCCATGTTTCTCAGGGGATTCTGAGGACCCTTTCTTGCTGTGTTCCCAACTATGTGGCCTCTGGGAGAAACACAGTTGCCCAACTGCCTACAGGGCTGAAAACACCAATCCAACATCATCTTGCCTACTTACCTTTTACCAGGCAGAATGTATTCACTTGTGCATCTTCAATATCCACCTACCTCTATACACATACACTCCAATGGGCATGTTGCCACTTCATTTCCACCTGACTTTTGACTTATTTCTCATTCAGCAACCAAGGCTACTTTACAGACATGCTAACAGTAGCTTTCAAACTGTTTTATGACTTTTCATTTTTGGAAAATAAGAAGTGCCAATATTGCAACAAAATACAAAACAATTTGAACAGGACCAGAAGGCTTCATTATAATCACCAGGCACTGGTAATTCATACCTACAACCCTGCCTACTAGGGAAGCTGAAATCAGGAGGATGGTGGTTCGAGGCCAGTCCAGGCAAATAGTTCATGAGACCCCCATCGCCAAAACAACCAGAGAAAAATGGACTGGAGATGGAACTCAAGTGGTAGAGTGCCTGCTATGCAAGCATGAAGCTTACAAAGCTGAATTCAAACTGCAGTCCTACCAAAAAAAAAAAAAAAACTGATGGAAAGGCTCAATTGGTAGAGTGCCTGAGTTTAAACCCTACTACTTCTGTAAATAAATAAATAAATAAATAAATAATGCAATGTAATAAAATAAAACTTCTATGGAAATAAAAATGAGTTAGAATAGCCAAAATAATTTTGGGGCAGGCAGAGTGGCTCAAGTAGTACAGCACCTGCCTACCAAGCATGAGACCCTGAGTTCAAACCCCAGTACTGAAAAAAAAGGGGGGGACTACCAAAACAAAAAAAGGCTTTATTATAGCATAATTCTGTCTGCCTTTTCTAGACTGCTATAAAACTTACTTATTTGTGATCAGATTTAGCAATAAACAAATCATCTAGACTTACTTGAACTTGGTCTGGGAAAGTAATACTTTGAGTTATAGAACACTTTCAATGTATATCAGTCCCTAAAACTGAGGAATCACTAAAAACAAAAAAAGTACTACCTAAGACTAAGATTGTGCTCCTACATAGAACAGTCAATTTTTAAAATACATTTCTTTACTAATAAGAATTTTTTGATTCTAGATGGCTTGATGTAAGCCACAAGTAGTAATAGACCACATTAGGCAACAATCTTCTAAGCAGAGAATGAGAATAGCCTATTTTGTGGTTATTGATGTTGCCATCACTTAAAATCAAATAAATATAAACTAAAAAAAGGGGAAAAAATCCTAATTTTGTTACTATATGCACACAGCTAAGTGATATTTTAAAGGCGAATAAAGATTACAAGTTGAAAGATGAAAATTATACTTCACTGCATTTACTAATGAACTGTTTGTCATTCTATCATATTGTTGTATAGTTTTGCTTTTTTTAATTGTGACGTATAAGACAACAATCTTGCATTTAATAGCTTTTAGGAAAGTGTCCTCACAGATACTGCATGCATACGTTGTTCCTGAAAATATCATTATTTCACTCAATAAATTACTTGTAAATTTGCCATCTCAATTACTTGCCAATATATTTTATTCTATGCAATTTCTATAATATCTCATAGAGTCATAGGAATATGGAATTTGAGGGGGCATTTCCATGCTTAAAATATGAAACAAATTACTCTGGTATCTAAAATAACCTAACTGTGAAAGCAATTCATACACACATGTGGTAATAATTTGCAAAAGCTATCTTTTATTGGATTCTAGGTAATAATAATGGCATATGCTTTTCTTACAAAACAAATTTTTCACAACATACCTTTTAAGAAGTCAAAATGCCTCGGATACTTTCCATCACACAATATCAATCTAATAACTCAAATATCTGCCTTACAGAATTTAGTATACAAAGTTTTTCAGATTATTATCAAAAGAAAACAGTACATTATTTTTACTCCAATACAGTTCAGTGATTATAAAATTACATATTTTAATTCACATAATTTTTCTTTTTTCTTGTGTTCTTTTTCTATGCTTTTTTTCCTGAATAAGAGGACTAACTATGAAAGACTGCAGTGATGCTAATATAAAATAAATTTGGTGAACAAAAGGAAAATGCTTCAGTAGCATGATAGGCTTCACAATAAATTGATTAGATATTCATTAGATAAAATAATGTCTTTTACAATAACAATCTTTTACCATTTTCAAGATCCTTAACTTTGTAGAATGTTTTCCAAATTGATATAATGCCTTCCATTAAAATCTATTTCCTAGTTGGGCATGATTGTACACACCTGTAATCCCAGCATTCAGGAGGCTAAGAAAGGAAAATCAGAAATTCAAGGCCAACCTGAGTTACATGGCCCTTTTTTAAGACCTTGTCTTTAAAAAATTATCACTTTAAAATGCATTATGTCAAACACAAGAGAATGTCAACAAATTTATATATTATACTATAATACGCAATAAATCTCTTAACAATATCCTTCTTTTTACATTTTTTATTTTTGTGCTGGGTGGGGGTACACTGTAGCATTTACAAAAGTTCTTGCAATATATCAAATATATCATACTTGAATTCACCCCCACCACTCTGCTTTATCCACCCCTGTCCGCATCCCTGGAAGTTTCAAGAGGTTTCATAAACAGAGAAAAGTCTACCTTTTCCTTCTTTCCCATACCTGGCACAGATAAGAGATTCTTGTTAGATTCTCTTTAAGCTTTCCTTACTGACTTCCTCCTGCATTACTGTCACTCTTCTATTAAGAATCAATATCACTAATGAATATGTAAAAGTACCTTGCTCTCATTACCTATTATGGTTTTTTATCATTTTCTTTAAAAAAATTTAGCACTCCAATTGTTTTGATCTCCTTTTTCAAGTTCTTTAGGAAGAAGTAAGTTGTGAATAAATTCATAACCTTAAGCCTATCATAGTAAAACTGCTGGAAATCAAAGTTACAAAAATGCTTGACAGCAGCCAGAAAAGGACAGTCTATGTTGAAAGAAGTAGCAATTAGAATAAAATACTAATTTCTCAATAGTATCAATAGAAGCCAGATGACCTGACTTTGATAGTTGCAAAGTGCTGAAAGAATATACTTGCAAATCTGGAATTCTATACCCAGCAAAAATAGCCTTCAAAAATGAACACAAGTTAAAGAAATAATTTCAAACAAAGAAAAACTGAAATATTTACTTACCTGTGGATCCATACTGAAAAAAACAGCTAAGGGTGAGGCAGGAGGATTGCAGAGTTCAAGGCCAGCCTGGGCAACTTATGAGACCCTGTCTCTGAAAAAAAAAAGGGGGGGGGGGGAATAGCTCAGTGGTAGAACTCCTGTCTAGCATGCATATGGGTTAAATCCTCAATTCTCGGGGGAAAGAAAGAGAAAGAGATAGAAACAGAGACACAGAAAGAGAACAAAAGGAAGGAAAAAGAAAAGAAAGAAAATGCAGTTTTTAGGGATCTCAAGTAGAAGCTTAAAGATTTAGGAAGAAGAATAATGAGAAAGGTAAAAATGTAGATATATCTACATGTTATTAAATGTTCCAATCTCATTACTATTTCATGAACAGCTACCTAGGATAGGAGTAGTATTGACAGTTATTTATATTTTAAAGAAGAAAAAAAACAGGAAAGGTTTATCCAAAGTTAATTTGTTCAAAATCTTAAATGCAATCCTAGCAACTGCAAAGAAAATTCTTAGTCTATATTCTCTCTACGATAATTAGGAAGACAAAGTAAAAAATTAAGAATAAAAAGAAGCAGATCAAATGATTAAAGACAAAAGTAGAAAATCCTGGCTTTGCTGATGCTTTGACATTAAGAAAATATTTTCTCACTAATACGGCTGTGAACTGGATATTTTGTTTTTCCTGCAAACCTTCCATCTGTTTCCAATTAGCTCTAGGCCAGAAAAGTCTGACCACTATATCCAAAGGTCTCTTTTCCTCTAGCTTCCAGTTGAGTATAGACAATGAGGATTATTGGCAAGGCACTAGAGAAAAAGAGGAAAGTGGGGTCCAGGTATTCATTTGCTCAGCCTGCTTCCTGCTGTGACCAAGGCTCCTTGTGTCCCTCAACCTAAGGCAATGGCTCCTGTCAGACAGCCCTTTCCTAAAGCTACAGCTATTCTCTTAGGATCCAATAACAAACCACTTCTCTTGCTCCTTCAGATAGAAATGATAACAGATCCCACTGTTGTTACATCAAGATGATTTACCATCCCTCTGTAGTGTCTCTTACCCTTGTCCATACCAGTCTTAATTAACCCCATTTGAATGTGCCATCTACTTGCAACCAAGACCCTGCATGCCAATTTATGACATGAATGGCAATAAAAAATACGAATAGAAACTAATAACTCAGATGCTAAAGTAGAAACAACTAGACCTGCTAATAAAACTGTGACCTTGAAAAGTTTGCTAACATCTCTAAGCCTTTCTTAGCTCATACATAAAATTAAAAAAAAAAATAGCAGCACCTGCTTCAAAAATTGTTTAGTATTTTCAGTACATATTTTTATTAAGTGACACAATAATTGTACATATTTATGTGGTACAAAATGATGTTTTAATACATGCATACAGTATGTAATGATAATTGGTTAACTGGCATATCCATCACCTCAAACATTTATTACTTCTTTGTTTTAGGACTATTCAAAATTCTACAAGCTATTTTGAAACATAATAATTACTGCCAACAACAGTTACCCTACTGTGCTATACAAAACATTAAAGCTTATTCCTCCTATCCATAGTGAATTATTTAATATAAAAATCTTAGCCCAGTGCCTGGTAAAAAGTAAAGGCTTAATAAATACCGAATTATTATTATCATCTTCATTGTTATTGATTAATACTATGTACTTCATGGGTATAGTAGAAAATTAACCACATAACTGTGATCAAAATATTTAAATAAATATGTCCATCCCACTCCAGCTTTTTATTTTGGCTGCTACTTAACAAATCAAGTTTCATACCAGAAAACCTTATCAAAAGGCAAACTATGTCTTTTACAATACTTTACTTTGCCTACCACAAGATTAAAATGCAACTAGTGTGCTTAATTTTTCTGCCTATGTAAGTAAGCATCTCATGTTTTAGAAGAGAGCATTAACACAGTAAGTAGTTCTGCGCCAGTTCAACGTTACTGGAAAACATAGCAGCGTAAATTAGCTCAATCTTATTTCAGCTGGCTGAGGGCTAAAGTAAATTCTAACTGGGTCAAGTCAAAGTAAATCATCTCAGTACATCCTATACTTAAGTTAATTGCCCTAAGCCTCCACCCACAAAAGGGATACATTAGCTAGAAATCAAACATGCACTTCTGATCAGAAATACTCAAAACTATGAGTAGTAATTTGAAAACTAAAACCAAGAACAGATGAAAGAGAAGACAGACCATCAAAACACAGTATCCATCCTTCAATTTTAATGTTATGGCTAAAAGACTTAGTATGCATGCGACTGTGAGTTAAAAGACCAAGTATAGCCAGCAATAGTAAAGCTGAGTGTACGACGGCTAGATTGGTTGCATGTCCTCTGAAAACAACTGCAGCTGCTGCCTGTAGGGTCTGCATAATAACAACATTTGGCAGCACCAAACAGATAACCATCTTCCAAATTTTCTCTGAGTGAAAAATAGTATTAACAAAATAAAAGACTGCTGACTGCTATTTAAACAATCAACCAAAATATGTTTCCCAGATTGGTTGTGGTATTGATTCAATGGGTGGAAAGAGAAAAGCATGAGGTGTTCCTTTGTACCACATCAATGTACCAGTATAGCCTGGCCTCCATGTGGATTGCAGTCCAGGTTCTTGATCTTAAAGGCTGCCTTCCTGAATCAAATCCCTCTAAGAAACACAATTTCCAACTCCCCCTGATTTGAACTGTTTGAACTTGATGCAATCCAGTAAACAAAGGAAGTTGAAATAGAACTCTACACACGTGAGCTATAAATGATGTCGCTAATTAAATGACCCATTGCATAAGTTTTACCAGGAAATACCTAACTCTTTATTTGGTTCTCCTACTTGGGCCCAGTCTTCTTAAGAACAATATCATATATGTATTTGTGTAAGGTATTTGATTCCATAACTGTAGTTAAAGGCTCTCAAAGGAAAATAATTATCGAAAAGCAAACCAATTGGCAAATGCACTGAAATTAGTTATAATGATAGCTAAAATGTGTGTAAGTACTAGTTGCCAGATACTCTTAGGTGCGTGCCTTGACTTATTCAATTCCATAACAACACCATGAGGTAGCCAACTGTTATTAGACCCATTTTACAAAAATTGGAGGTGGAGGCACAGACACCTTAAATACCCTGCCCACAGTCTCACAGTTAATGAGTACCTAGTGAGCCTATGGGTCATAATCCTCTTTAACCATTAATGATATTCTCACATGGCTTTTAAAAATATTCCTGAACCATGGTATCACTGAAGTGACTAAGGCACGTCTATAGCTTTGTCTCTTCTATTACTTCTACTTATTCTTAAGTTAATAATTCAAAGTCTAGATTTACAAGCCAATAATAGAACTGAGCATATATATGCTAGAAGGTTGCAATAAAATTTCTACCCAGTGAAATTTCAAAAGGTTCATTAGGTAAAACTCTAGAGAACTGAGAAACTGTCTTTAATAACTATTTATAAGGCTCATAACAACTTAAGAAGCTTTCAAAAAGATGATGGTATTTATAGCTAAAAAAATTAATTATGTCCTATGTTCACTTTTTAAAGAGAAATATCCTTTCATAATTCTTAATACACAGTTTTATCAGCCCAACTTGAATTATCAAAAGCTGCTTTGTAGCTTTTTCTATTCTAAACAATATACTCAACTAACTTCTAGAAGTCAGTTGAATCATTAAATACAATTTTATACATGTGTGTACATATATACATATATGTATAATAATTATTTATTCTACAAAAAGGTAGAAAGTACATATCTAAGAATGGATCTACTCCTCCTCCTATTCTTGAATCTGCTATTGCTCTCAGATTACCATATTTCCCACCTATAACTGGCAAAATGCATCCACCAGCTATAGATTCTAAATCCTATAAGCCATCCACTGCTAAAGACTGATCAATAGTTACAATTTCTCAGAGAAATTTTTCTTTATATTCTTTAGTCATAGAGAAACTGGCATTTTGTTCTTCAAACCACATTCCCGACAGCATGTTCTACCTGTCTTCAGAACACAGCTATTTATTCATTAAATAGATTTTCACACTAAAACGAAGCTGATGCCTACTCAGTAAGGGAAGTAAGTTCATAAGAGCAAATGTGTAGAGAAAAATCAACCATGTGAGATACCCGTGAAATTTAAGATAATTCACAACAGGTCATCTCCCGAAGTCATAGTTTCATTTCTACATGTTCTTTTACTCTGGCTTGTTTTCTAAGGCTTACATCCCAGAAAATCAGAATGTTTTTGCTTTCATGTCCACAATCACTCTTTTAAAGGTCTTTTCTATATGAGAGACAGAACTGTATTTCCACTGAATTTTTCCTTTTTACTCTGCAACTCTTGAAGACAACCAGGCACAGAAAGACAAAAACTCTCCTTTGAAGAGTAAATGTTACTGGCACTTGGTCATATTTTTTTTTCTGCCGTTTGTAACAAAAGTATTAAGCCCTAAGAATCAAGATACACTATTGAATTCTATTTAGTTTCCTATCCTAAACAAACCACAACTGGAGATGCCAAATTAATTCTGAACCTATTTGCTTCAGGGCACCTGCAGAAGCCACAGGTCTTTAATCTTCACCTACCAACAGTGTTTACTCACCTCTGTTGGAAAGAGAGGCAAGTCTAGGAAGTCAGAGGTTAATCAATGGAGGAGAAAAGTGGGGTAGAATCTCTTAAGATGACAGAAGAAAGTAATGAACCCTGCAAGTGTTTTCCCTGGCAAGCTGAGAGAACTGCCAAGTCAGTCAAAGGTCCATTTTTATTGGGACCCATTTTAACTAAAGGTCCCATTTTTTTCCTTTAGGTTACCACAATCTCAGTGAAGCAGGTAATCATTCCCTGACTTAAAGAATTTCCAAATTACAAACCCAAATTGACAGCATGATAAATAATGTAATTTGTAAATATTTGTTATCAAATGTAATCTATTCACAAATTAAAATCTAATGATTTTATACATATGATATATAATATAAAATGTACTGTAAAACAGTAAGCTCTATAACTTAAAATTACTAATCAAGTCCAAGACAGATTCAGAAAACTATATCAGAAGTCAATAATGAATAAAAAATTCAATTGTAAGATATTCTGAACTATTGTTTCAACAGTCTGGATTAGACAGCTGTCAGTATAACAATTAAAATACACTGCAGTGTATTTCCAGATAAACTTTTCTTCACTTAACTCCCTACTATAGCTATGTATAATTCTCATAGCTTTTATTCAAGGACAGAATTATCTAAAATGGAAAGTCACTCTGTTCCAAATTGTGGAACAATTATTTATTCCACAAAATAAAATAACAATAGACTACTTTAATTAGCATGTATTAACTGTATAAAATAATTGGTTCCATTATGACATTTTCATATATGTATCTAATGCACTGCAATTGTATTTGCTTCCCTATTACCCCCCCATCTTCCCTCCCCCTCCTGTAGTCTCCTTCTTCTTCCCAAATATACTCTTTTTTAAAACTTATACAGTGGAATAGAAAAACCTCTGCAGAAATTCAAAAAGATTGGAGAAAACTGAAATGTCATTATGACATGAAAGAACTAAAGTTAAAATTTAGATATCACATAAAATTTTGTGTGATTTTTTTTAATTTCCTACTTCTGTCCACCTTAATACTTTTCAAATAATTGATCACTTGGCTCCATAGTCTGAAGTCTCTGGTTATCAAGTTTAAAAATGCTTTCAGCATTTTCCCATTTCAAATCTAAAATTAAATACCAAAACTTGTGAAAATCAGGAAATTCTCTATTATGGTTAAGAATTTTACTTTTTTTATTGTTGTTGTTTAAGACATGTAGCCCAAGAGTGCTGGGATTAAAGGTATGCACCATCAATGGCAATTTATATCGCTCTTGTTCTCTAATATTATGAGTAAACAAAAACAAATTCCTCTGGATTTATGCCTCTTTGAATTTAATTTTAGATCCAACACCATTTAAGTAAAAAGTCTGAAACTGCTTGCCTTAATCACAGACATCTGTGAAATTATGTAATGTCTATATATCCTTTAGTCAACAATTACATTTCAAGTGTTCAATATCCCACTAGGTGGTACCAACTAAAGAAAAGCTCCTAAATAAAATATACAAATAAAAGATCATACTGGTCTCATTCTAACAGTAAATATAATATTAAATTAATTGCATGGGGGGATAGTACTAAGTTAATTCCATGCGGAGACATTATTAAGTTAATTCCATGGGGGAGGGGAAGTAAAGGAGAATGATGGAGAGGGTAAATTCAAGTATGATATATTTGTTACACTATAAGAACTTTTGTAAATGCCACAATGTAAATAAGTAAGGTAAAAAATAAAGATAAAATAACCAGGCCAAAAGTATTATTACAAATGAAACAATGTACATGGATAGAAAGTAGATTATTATTTCTCTGTGGGCAGAACAAAGAGGAATGGCTAAAGGGAGAACTAACAAAAAGTATGTTGCAGAGGCGGTAGATAGGTTCATTTCCACTTTAAATATGTGAAGTTCTTATGTTAATTATATACCAATAATGGTATCAGATGGATCTGTCTAAACTTCAAAGAATTAATCTAATTTATGAAATAAGGTTGTATAGTTTCTGTACTACAAATATGGAAAGTAGCTTTACTGATATTAGTCTACCTAACTAATAATAATTACAATCCTAAGGGAACAGTGTTAATGAAGGGACACATTTTGTTCATTGTTTCTTGAATTGCACTGTGAAGTTAATGGGATATAACTATTTCAAACATTAATGGTGGAAAAATAAACTCTTCCTAACATGTTCCATTATAAGACATTTCTCTCTTTATCAGAATATGGAAATGACATTTTTAAATAAGAGAAATTAGTATAAAAGTCTTTGCAAAGTATAAAGTACCACACACTTCCAGTGTATCATTTCAGTGTATGGATAATAGGGTCTTATGTAGTATTTCCTAAATTATGTTGACAACCCTTTTCTTAAGACAAAAAAAAAATTTTTGGAGTTAGATATATATATGAAAACTGCTGTACTACATGCTCTATATTTAAGATTTGAATGCCCATTCACAAGTCTCTGAGTAGTTCTATAGAAAAGAAAATATTTGAATGTTTCATCTACCTTTCTTATATCTTTCCATATTAAGTAAACTATTGCCGGGTAAATGGTTGGATTTCAAAACAAATCAGCTGTATACTGCTTGTATGAAAAAAAACCAGTTAATTCCAACTACAGCAATATCTACTTAGGAAAGAAGAGACTATTTGAAAAAGCATTAGACAAAATTAACTGATCATCAAGAAAACAATTTGTAATGATGCACAGAATACCACAGCCTAGCTTACTATTTTGATTATGTAAGTTTACCTAGATGAACACTAAAAGCAACCATTTGAATTTCTAGATGAATTAAAAAATGAAATTTGGCTTCGTGAATATGAATTTATTTTTAATGTTTATCATGTTTAGACTTTTTAATACACAAGCATGACTATGAGTACATAAAAGCTTCTAAATGTGATTTATTTAGTAAGAATATAACTCTAAGATATCACATTAAAGAATACTACTTACAGCTTGGGTATCTAGCAGCTAAAAGGGTCAACTACATTACCAAAAGAGAGAGCACAGATGCTGTCTGTTAATAATACCCACTACCTTAATTCAACATTACCTCCAGCCAAGGCCCCTTGTCCCTCCCCTTTCCCATAAGCCACCCCATCCCATCAACTGTGAGGATGAAGAAACGTACGTATGTACGTACATACATACATACATACATACATACACACAGTATGGAGATAGATGGATGACAGATACACAGATATAGATAGAAAGGTGTGGGGTGTAAGGGAATATGCTGCTCTAATAAAAGATTCCAGATGGAAAGATATTTTAGATAAAAACTTATCACTACCAATTGGTCAGATCAAATTTAAACTGCATAAATTATCTTCTTGTAGTATATTCTAACAAAGTATATACTAACCTAAGATTCACAGGACTATGTTTCTATGTTGTAGGTTCTAGGCTAGGCTAAACCAGGGGGTCTTTAAAACACCCCCACATTGTGGAAGTGTGACTTCTGCTAAGAAATCAAGTAACATGAAAATATTTCTAGCAGATTAAAGCCACACATAAAATCTTGTTCAGATCTCTACATACAGGAAAAAACTAAGTCTCTCAAAAGCAGAAGGTAATGAAGAATTTTTTTAAAACACGAGGGCATAGTAGCACATACCTATAATCCTAGCACTTGGGAGGGTGAGGAAGAAGGAATGTGAATTCAAGGCCAGCCTGGACTACGTAATGAGACTCTGTCTCAAAAAAACAAAAAACAAAACAAAGACATTGGGGAAATTGAATACATTATCCATTAATAATAACAATAATTTTAAAAATAATAAAAATCTCTATGGTCTACAGAATAGATTCTGTTTATTGACTAAAAGAGACACTACTATTTAGACAAACAAGCAAAAAAATGGAAAGAAAGCATAGGTAGCATAGTATATTTAGCCTTATATAACCTAAAATATACTCAGTTGTATTATAAATTTTATATACTTACACTTTGTACTAGATGAAACTGTATTAACTTCAAGAAACACTATTTCTTAAAAGGAATACAAATAGGTAAAGAAACTGTCAAAATATCCTTATTTGCAGACGATATGATCCTATACTTTAAAGACCCAAAAAACTCTACCCAAAAACTCACAGACACCATAAACAGCTACAGTAAGGTGGCAGGATACAAAATTAACCTACAAAAATCATTAGCTTTTCTATACACCAACAATGAACAAACTGAGAAGGAACACATGGAAACAATTCCATTTACAATAGCCTCAAAAAAAATCAAATACCTATGAGTAAATTTAACAAAGGATGTGAATGACCTCTACAAGGAGAACTACAAACTCCTGAAGAAAGAGATCGAGGAAGACTACAGAAGATGGAAAGGCCTCCCTCCCATGCTCATGGATCGGTAGAATCAACATAGTAAAAATGGCTATACTAGCAAAAGCAATTTACATGTTTGATGCAATTCCCATCAAAATCCCAATGACTTTCATCACAGAGACTGAAAAATCTACCCTAAAGTTCATTTGGAAACACAGGAGACAATGAATAGCCAAGGCAATACTCAGCAAAAAGAGCAATGCTCTTCAAAATATATTACAAAGCAATAGCAATAAAAACAGCATGGTACTGGCACAAAAACAGACATGAAGACCAGTGGAACAGAATAGAGGACACAGATAAGAGTCCACACAACTATGCCCACCTCATTTTTGACAAAGGTGCCAAAAATATACGATGGAGAAAAGACAGCCTCTTCAACAAATGTTGCTGGGAAAAGTGGTTACCCGTCTGTAAGAAACTGAAACTAGATCCATGTCTATCACCCTGTACTAGTATCAACTCAAATGGATCAAGGACCTTTATATCAGACCTGAAACTCTGAAGTTACTAAAGGAAGGACCAGCAAACACTCTGGAACTAACAGGTATAGGCAAGGACTTCCTCAATAGAATCCCAGCAACTAAGAGAAAGGATGGACAAATGGGACTTCATAAAGTTAAAAGGCTTCTGCACAACAAAAGAAATGGTCTCTAAACTGAAGAGAACATCCACAGAGCAGGACAAAATATTTGCCAGCTCTACATCAGACAAGGGACTGATAACCAGAACATACAGGGAACTTAAGAAATTAAACTCTTCTAAAATCAATGAACCAATCAAGAAATGGGCAACTGAATTAAATAGAACTTTTTCAAAAGAAGAAATTCAAATGGCCAAAAAACACATGAAAAAAATGCTCACCATCTCTGGCCATAAAAGAAATGCAAATCAAAACCACACTAAGATTCCACCTCACCCCTGTTAGAATAGCCATCATCCAAAACACCACAAGTGCTGGCGAGGATGTGGGAAAAAGGAACCCTAATCCACTGTTGGTGGGAATGCAAGCTGGTGCAACCACTCTGGAAAAAAATTTGAAGACTTCTTAAAAATCTAAACATAGACCTGCCATATGATCCAGCAATCCCATAACTGGGGACATACCAAAAGGAATGCAACACAGGTTGCTCCAGAGGCACCTGCACACCCATGGTTATTGCAGCACTATTCACAATAGCCAAGTTATGGAAACAGCCAAGATGCCCCATTACTGATGAATGGATCAAGAAAGTGTGGTATTTGTACACGATGGAATTCTACTCAGCCATGAAGAAAAATGAAATCTTATCATTTGCAGGTAAATGGGTGGAACTGGAGAACATCATTCTGAGCGAGGTCAGCCAGGCTCAGAAGACCAAAAATCGTATGTTCTCCCTCATATGCGGACTTTAGATCTATGGCAAATGCAGCAATGTGGTTGGACTTGGATCACAAGAAAAGGGGAGAGCACATACAGGAGATATAGGAATAGGTAGAAAACCCAAAACATGAAAGCGTTTGATGTCCCCACTCCAGAGGAACTAATGCAGAAACCTTAAAACGACAGGTTGTCACGAGCAGGGGATCAGGAACCAATGTAAAGATCAGTTAGAGTTGAATCAACATGTACACATGAAAGCAATAGTAGGAATCTTTCTGTATAGCTATCCTTAACTCAACTAGCAAAAATGCTTTGTCTTTCTTATTATGCTTATGTCTTTTCTTCAACAAAATCAGTCACAAGGGCAGAACAGGACCTGCCTGAAACTGAGGATGGGAGTGGGGGGAAGGGTGGGAGGGGGGGCAGGGTGGAGAAATGACCCAAACAATATATGCACATGTGAATTAATGAACAAAAAAAATTTAACGGGGTGGGGGCAGGGAGGAGAAATGACCCAAGCCTTGTATGTACATATAAGTTAAAAAAAATTTTTTTTAAATAAAAAAAATTTTTTAAATAAGAAATAAAAAAAGAAACATTATTTCTGACAGCAGTGGCCTACACAGCACTGGGGAGGCTGAGACAAAACAATCAGGAGTTCAAGGCCAGCCTGAGCTACAAAGCAAAACCCTGTCTCAAAAAACAAAAGGCTGGGGATGTAATTCAGTTACAGAGTGCTTGTATGTGCAAGGCCCTGAGTTAGACCCCCAGCACACCAAACACACCAAACACACCAAAAAAAAATTAATAGAAACAATGAAATTCTGAGTTATGACACTGTTCAGTGCCTGGGTAGAAATCTATACATACTCTAACAAGTGTTCATTTATCAACTCTCTTATTATATTTATAGATCCTTTTTTCTGTGACTATGAGTCCTCTGCTTCTCTATGTCACCATTAAACTCTGAAGCTTTTCCCAAAAAGCATCAATGATTTCTACTTTTTTTTGCTATAACTCTTTCTTTTTATCTTCTTGTAATAACATATTTCAAGGGCCACTGCTAATATGTATGTGTACAAGTTTGATAAAAATATAAAATATTGTCACAAGAAATATACTAGTGAAAAAACTTTTAACATAGTCCATTAGAAGATAATCAAATCTTATTTTCTGAAAGTGGTATAAGAAATTCCATACAAAATACTGGACTCATTACTACTGACATAAAGTCAATGCAATAAAAACATGATTCTTTTGAAATTCCTTTCTACATCCCAAAATAACATACAGGTATATTTATCAACATAGTAAATATTAATTATGCATAATAAGAAATTCAAATTCCAATCATGGTCTTTATTAAATATGGATCATATATTCTCCATGGCACATTCATCTATGGCTAGTAAAATATTTCACCTAAAGAAAAAAATGTATCACAATTAAACCCCCATCATCCATAGGAGAGAAGATAGCCTTACTGAGACTAAATATTTCCACAAAATTGAAAAGCCTTGTATTAGGCAATACTTTTAATATATAACAACTGCAAATGCTTTATGATCAGAAAAATTTTAACAAGCCAAACAAAATGTTAAGGATCTGAAATAGCACACCTTTGACTCTTCTTCTAAATGAGTCTCTCTAAAATATTCCAGACCATTCCTTCACTAATTTCTCCATCATTCATTCACACAACCAACATTCATTGGACACCAACTCACAGATAGTTATGAAGAAACTGAGTAAGGGTCATCCTTATATGAAAGGAAGAAAGGCCAATTCTCTAAGCCAGTTCCCTGGGAAAACCTCAGCTGTGATGGTGGTTCTTCCACAAAGACTTAAAACAGGAGTGGCCCTGAGGATTAGGACCATAGTACCTAAAACCATAAGACTCCAGTCCCAGCTACTCCAATCCAGAACAATCCTAGATAACACAAATGCCTTATTTCCATGCTACATCATTTGCTGTGTAAACCCCATCTAACACTGCTATTCAGTTTAGCTTGCTTTTAAGAAACCAAACCTTGTAGAACTGGGCTTCTTTGGGCTAGGGAATTTTGCTATGAGCTAGAGGTATATGAATATCACTTGGATGGTTCAAATAATTTCAGAATGAGATTTGGCAAACTCAATGTACTACATTAATTCATTTTAATAACTCAAAAGGCAAAATAAGACAAGTGGATTTCCTGAACTCAAATGTGACATGCATGATCTTGAAAGATTTTTTTCAAAATTATTATGAATTTTCACGAAATATATATAAACTAAAAGAAAGATATATATATTTGAGGGATATAATGCAAGAAAGGTAACAAAATTCTCCCTAAAACAATATATATGATTGTAATCATTATTTATGATTACTCTAAAGTATATGAGCATTTAAAAGGAGGCAAAACTTGCATTGACAAAAATTATTCTGACTTTAACAAAACTTTAACTTTTCTTAAGAGACCAGTTTTGTGACAATAAGTAATTAAGAAATAGAAAAGGAAAAGAAAGGTAAAATGAATAATTAGTCCAGAATTACATAATGATTACCATTTTGTTCATTATGAATAAAGAATTTAATATTTAAATTCTATGCTGGTAAACACAAATTCTATTTTAGAAAAGCACCAAAACAGAAATCAATAGCACTTATGAGGTCTGCCATTAGACAGGTACCAATAAATAGCAAATATTTTATAATATTACATATTATTTAATGAAAATTTTATTTTGATTATACCCCAATTTTAAATCTTTTAAGCTACAAAAAATGGTATACTTAGTGAACTAAAATTAGCAAAAATAACTACTACATTTTTCTTCAAAGTAATTGTGGGTAGAAATACACATTTCCATTTCTGGCAAAGATTTAACAATCTAGAAAAAACAGAAAGAATAATACAAGTGCATAGGTTTAATGGATCACCTATAACAGTATTCCTTACTTAAAAGGTAATTCACTTCAATGATACATAAAAATATCCTAATGTTTAATTCTGAGTCATGAAAATTTCTTTGCCACTCAAATAAAGAAGAATCTGTTCTAATCTTAACAATGTGTCATTCGTACATTATGCCACATGCATCAAAAAGTGAGAATTAAAAAAAAAAAAAGGAAATCTTTCAACTGTAATTTTGAGTCTTGTAATTATCTTTCCATAAAACTGTATAACGACTTCTGAATTTTGCCATTTTTACATAGTAATGTGCTAGTGTCCATAGTAGCTGCTGTGACGTCAGTCACACTAAAGAACAGATGGGTTGAAGGGAGAACAAAGCATTTCTAGAAGCCATAGAAACTGAAAAGGCAGTGAGATACTTTTTGACTCCATTCCTCTATTGCGGCCAATGTGACTGTGTTTTAATACCTCATATATTCCATTCATCTTTAAACACTCTGGATAGTGCTCCCTCAGAAAGTGTACCTGCTCACTCACACATGAATCCCATGCTGCATTCACACTGTATCGGCACGTCTGAGGCCTGGGAAAGTGGAGGGCTTTTCTAACTATGGCCCTTAACAAATACATTTGTTTGCTCCATTGAAAGTTTATAAAAAGGGAATGTAAATGTTTTAGTTTCTAAATGTTCAAAGTTATTGCGAAATTCACTCCTAAATGCAAATTGTATACAATCCAAATCAGAATAATTTTCCTTCCAAGAAAATTTTTAAATGTTCACTTAGTATGATTTGTACTTACTCACTTAAAATATAAGGCAACAAGGCTAGGCATGATGGCTCATGCATGTAATCCCAGGTACTCAGGAGGCAGAGATCAGAGATCAGGAGGATCACAGTTTGAGGCCAGCCCAAGCAAAAAGTGAGCAAGACTCCATCTCAACTGATAGCTGGATATGAGAGCATGCAAGTGTCATCTAAGCTACACAGAGAAGCACAACTAGGTGGATCACAGTCCAGGCTGGTCCAGGGAAAAACACAAGATCCTATCCCAAAAGTAACAAAAGCAAAAAGGTAAGTAGGGGCATGGCCTGAGGAGGTAGAGTTCCAACCTGACTTCAAACCCCCGGTACCAAAAACAGCAGCAAATGAAGGCAAGAAAATGAGAGAAATTTGTTCTGGAAATAAATATAAATGAAATATAAAAGGTACATTTCTGAAATGCTGCATCCAAAAGCAACAGGTACTATTTTTTATTACATTTTGACCACTGAAATACTACTAAATACTACTAAATTTCTAATTTATAAATCATAACTTTTCCTTTAAATAAAATTGTTTTCTATAACATTGTTCTTCTTGTTAAAATATTTAATAATTTCTCTTTCATTTTAAATTTATTCCCAATTATTTATGCTTAAATCTAATACACTTAAAGTACTTTAGATTTAAATAAAAGACCATTGGCAGAATCATTAGTTGTCTAAAGAGTTGAGCTGATGTTGGAATACCTGAGACTTTCTAAAAGATATTTAAAGACTGCATCCAGACCCATCCACCCCTCAGTTCTACACTCCAAAAGTAGTAATTTTTATTTTAGGCTTCTACTTTCTAGGTTTTCAGATGTTTGCTATTACAACTTTAAATAAGATACTTCTTGCCAGATAGAACACTGAGTAGCTCTAATATGAAAGGAAAGGCACTATGTGAAATAAGGGAAAGGAATGAGAGTTTTGGGGTAGAAACAAAAAAAGTTGGAAATTCTAGGAGTATAGTGGACTAAATACTCTGAAAGGCTCTACCACAATCTTAACCTGCCGGCCATAGTGGTACACACTTATAATGCCAATATTCAGGAAGCTGAGGCACGAGGATCTCAAGGTCAAGGCCACTTGTTTACATGTTTATTTGAACGTAAGCATGATATTTGACCTCTCTATGCCCCAGTTTCAGCATGTTTAGAATAAGAATGGGAATAATTATAATAGTAACTGTTTTTGAAAGAATTAAATTTGCTAATATGTACAAAGCACTCAGAGTATTACCTGGCATATAAATTAGCTATCATCATATGAACTTCTAAAATGTGTTATGATGAAATAACATGTTTCTAATTAGCTAATAAAATATATGTTCATAAAACATCTTCATATTACATATGACATGCTAAATACCCATTAATATTAAAAATCCTCTCTCTCTAAAACATTTGAACATTAAAGATACTTTTTACCAAATTTTTCTCTTTTTTTGGCGGTACTGATATTTGAACTCAGGCCTGACACTTGCTAAGCGGGTACTCTACCACTTGAGCCAAACCACAGCCCTTTTTGCTTGAGTTATTTTTCAGATGGGTTTCATGCTTTTTGGCCAGATCAGCCTCTGACCATGATCCTCTTATCTCCACCTGCCACGTTGCTAGGATTTAAGGCACGAGCCACCTGACCTAGCCCCAAATCTTTCTTCACTAAGCAAAGTTTTTATCTAGACAAGGGTTATCAAGAACATAGCTGGCTGGCAGAGTGGCTCAAGTAATAGAATGCCTCCCTAGCAAGCATGAGGCCCTGAGTTCAAACCACAATACCACCACACACACAAACACACACACACACACACACACACACACACACACACGAAAGATTAGAACATAGATTCTAATTAGAACATAATTCATTGAGTTACATTATTCTACATTAATGAATCAGTCTTCAAAAATGGCATGCTGTCAAGCTTCTACTTAAAACAAAATACTCCAACTTTCAATTAGTACAGCTTTCTGCTATGGTTTTAAATTATAAATTCAAAACAAATTATATGAGTGTCTTCCCCTTTTATCATATCAGTAAAGAATTAAGCAACTTTCTTTTCATTATATGCTTATTTTAAATAGTAAATTGCATTTTACTGTACAGATTCAGTGGATTTCTTCTACCTATAATGTGACTAGTCCTCCAACTCCTAGCCAGAGTAACTGCACCTTGCAGTAAGCCTCTACTAAGTTGTTCTGTGTGCCAGACTGCAACACAAGCCCTCCTTCCTGCAGCTGGACGGTGTCTGCCAAGGTCAGCAAGACCCCTGACAAGAGTAAAGCTGGAACATGCATAAACATGTAATTTTCTCAGAATCTGTGTCCTATATTTGAACTTCTGCTGCTTTTGACCTTAGGTGGTACTCTATTCTAGATTTCTGTAGATTTGGCCATGTGAAAGCAGACTTTGGTAAGAGGGTTTTAGTGGCTTCTGTGGGCTCAAGAAAGTCTGAACTCTTCTAGAGTGACCAGGCTAGGTTAAAAACAGTCTCCCCCACCCCTGGTCTCCACTGTTCTGAAGTAAATCCTATTAAAACTCATCTTAAAGATTCAAGTTGGATATTGCACTCTATTATGTTATTTATACTTTTTAATTTGTTAATGACTCAGATTTGCACTCTAAAGCTAGTTCTGAGACATAGGTCATACACGAGTTTACAGAATAAAGAAACTAAATCCATGCAAAATTCTAAAGTTTAAAGTTCTAAGTTCTTCTTCAAAGACCTTAGCAATCCAAAAAAAAAAAAAAAAAAAATCACTCTTTTCCCTTTACTATTCTCCATTAGGCAACTAAGAAAACATAATCTTTTTCTTCTGGGAAATAGAGACTACAAAAAAGTAAATTCATTTTATCTTTGAAACCAGGGAATCAAATTCTATTTATCAGGAGAGCTCACTATTTGAAGTAAGAAGATGTAAAATTACATGAAGTTCCCATGAAAGACAAAAACAGTAACCAACCTGATATAATGCTCTCCAGGACCAAAGAGCCAAGAAACTACATGTCAAGTGAAAGACAAAATCGTTCATAACTTAGTGAAAAGCAAAACACTTTTCCTGCTGGACAATACTCTCCTGAACAACTGACTCCCCCATACCTGTTATGGGTTAAACAATCAGGAACTCAAAACACACAGGTCTTTTCCTATCAACATAGATTATTGAGCTGACAGAGTGGCTCAAGTGGTAGAGAGCCTGCCCAGCAAGCCTAACAAGCCTCACAAGTATAAGGCCCTGAGTTCAAGCTGCAGTACCACCAAAAAAAAAAAAAAAAAAACCCAGATTATTGTCTTTGAGACTGAATTTCAGCCTAAAAAGATGTTCACATCCTCAATGATACCATGACTAAAAAGATTATTCAGTGGAAATATGTGGTAATAAGTAGAATTCTACTGTTAAAACATTTTACTTATAAAACAGAAAATCATAAATCCAACTAGTATTCCATTATCCATGGCGATACAATTTTTCTAACATCTCTGGCAGGCAAATTAAACAGATTTAGTATGGAATGTAATAAAATCAAATGATCTGGAACTGTAATTACTATTGTATTCTTCATGAGAATAGAAGATGACATATTTTACATTATTACATAAAAAACAAAATGATAATGAAAACATGAGGCCAAGCAGAAGACTTCTAACTTTCACAAGGAGAATTTTGCAGGAGTTATAACCCCAACTAACAAATAACAATAAAGATATGGCTTTTAGTTTGTATGACTAATACAAGTGTTTTCCATGTGAACAAAAAACATTTATCAATATAACCATGCAATAGTTAGTGAAAAGTCATGATAGACCATATGCCAATCATGTGCTTAGACACATGGCTACAGAGCCATTACAAGCGCAGTTCTTCTGCTTTTCCACTCTAATCAATCACTATAAAATCTAGAAATAATCTCATTAAAAATCATTAAATCATTTCATTGTGTGTGAGATCACACAAAATACATGCATGAAGTTAGTGATGGCCATCAAAAACAATGCAACTCATCTTATCCACCAAAATTTTTCAATGGGATCAAAAGAAACACTTGTGCACATCAGTTACGAAGGTACCAATAAGAAGAAGAAAAATATATACTAAATATGGCATAGTTCTCTTTTACCATCCTCCAAAACTCCTTGCACTGAGTTATAGTCTATTGTGTGGCATTAGTAGGCACACCAGGTCACAAACTGAAACCCCTTTTTCTGTGGAGACCCATAAAAACCAGGGATTTTCTTGCCCTACCTAGCATTTCTGATTATAAACTTGAGTTAAAATCTTTTCCCATTTAAGTCATATACTAGGATTCTTAAAAACTGATTTATCACTGTTAATAAAGAAATTATTTCATCTACCAAATAGATCAAAAGGCAAATCAGAACAAGACGAGAAAATAATAAACAAGTAAAATGTGGGAAAGAACTTGCTTTCTTAGTAAAAACCTAATGATGGAAACAATGAAATTCAGTGTGCTTAAACACAGCAAAATGAGCTAAGTTAAACTTAATTACAATTCCAAAAGCATCAGTTATAACCAAAAAACAATTATAAAGAAAATCACCAAGAGAATATAAATACTACATTATGGTGTGGAGGGAGAAAGTCAGGAAAGTAATGATGGTAATGTCAAATTTCATGTAACTATGTAAATTCTTTTACTGAACTGTAATTTGGCCATAATGAACACCATTCAGAGACCAAACAATGCTAGGCAGAGAGCACAATGGATATCCAATTTAACTTGCTGTGGAAAAGCAAGAGTTCAGCAATCACTCTAGATAACCACAGTATATCTTTCTAAAAGTGTTCACTTTTTTAATTTAAGAAAACTACACCCCTCACTTGCTAGCTTGAACAGAAAGTGTTTTTGGAAATTAACAGGTTAGTCCTGGAAAAAAAAAACAACTTATCCAAAGAATCTCTAAATTTAGTACTATACCAGTCTAATTCCAAACCATATCTTTCTCTTTAATACTATGATCCTAAAGTGCTTCTGAAATGTTGAATTCAATATATAACATCAGTTTTCAGTACAATCTCTCCAAGAGAGATTGTTTCCATGTAGAAACAGAAATAGACAAAGATACAGGCATAAAAATCACTAAAAAGAGAGAGGAAGAGGGACAAGGGGAAGAGCAAAGATAGAAAAGCAACCCCATAAGTTATAAATCCGAAATTTACAAGGAATTTAGACTAAGTATCAAGTGGATGAAGCCAAGGATCCAACTTCTGCTCAAGACACTCTAGCACCATTTCATAGACACCACCTGATCAAAAGGTAGGAAGATATCTCATTCTTTTTCCTAATCCCAGTCCCCCCACCAAGAAAAAAATGTGGTTCAGAGCCCCAGGTTCTGTATGAACCAAAAAACTGGCAATATTGTTACCAATCCATAATTGAACGAACACAATTTATCCAAACTCACCTGAACATTTCCCACCACTAGCACTGTGGAAAAAAAAAACCTTGAAATTTCAAATATTCTAATAAATTTAGTTTTAAAGACATGATACTCTTCCTCTATGAATCTGTTTTTTTCATATTTAAAAAAGGGTTATCAAAAGGTATTTCTAGCTACTCTTTACCCTGAGACATAAAGACAAACCAAAATGACTTTGAAGTATTTACCTACCATATACCTTTTGTTCAGCTTTCTGGTTGGTTATTCAGTATGATGTACAAACACAGAAAAAGGGTATTTACAAAATAATTGTAAATGTGATAGAAATTTAGAGAAGGAGAAGACATTAGGGCAGGAAAATTAATGTGAGTTGAACTAGGATTCAAAGATACAGGAGGGCTGGTAGAGTAGTTCAACTCGTAGTATACCTGTCTAGCAAGTACATGGCCCTGATTTCAAACTCAAACACACATACACACAAGAAGAAGAAGAAAAAAAAAAAGCACCCTCTGTTCAAGAACACTGTGTCAATGAAAACTAAAGAATAAATTTTTAAGTGACTATTGTGGACATAGTCTGTGAAGAAAAACACTGAAGTACTAGACCAAATTGTTTGTGCTAAAAAATGAGCTGCAATAAGATTTTAAAGCACTATGGCTATCCACTGCCAGCTGAAGTTTGTAAAGGTTTTCATTACTTTGAACTTTCAATCAAAAGGACTTCCACTTTTACATATATTTGATATCTCTAGAGAAAATAATGTGGCCAATAAATGATGATCTTATTTGCCATTTGGAAAAGTGACCACAACAGAGGTAAGATGCTCAGCCAGTCTTCATATTGCTACTTCACATAATGAAAAGGAAGAGTAACATCCTCTAACCTGTGTATTGGTATCATATTCTTACAGTCTAACCCACCAAACATGAAATAATTAAACCAAAAATGCTATCTAATCAAGAATGAATTTAATAATAAAAGAAGGAAGCACAGACTTAGAATTAATGTATAATAAACGAGGTAGAAAGGACTAGGGCTGCCAAGTAGCTGGAAATGGAAAGAAAGAAAGCACCTAGTTCCTGTGCAAAATGCTGTTATTAAGTATAACTGGATCAACTTGGTCCAAATCCAGTATTTCTTATTCATTGAAAAAAATATTAAAATAGCAGCAATTTCCTTTATAAATAAACACATTTAGCCAAGAAAGTTTCTACCAAAATTATTCAATACTAAATTTGATAAAAAGCGGGAGGGACATTATTTCAGTTTATAATTTCAAATAATAACTACTAAATATTAATATGTTACAGCTAAGTTAGTAAATATTTTTTAATTCTAATAGAAATTATAATGAAATTGCTTACAAAAATCTAATCTTATCCTGTTAAAGCATATTTAAAACAAGAAAATCTTAAATTGAATAATCTGTATTTATTTTATATATTAATCATGGAAAATACTAATGGCCGTACTTGCATTTAATTGTTTATATATTGTGATCTTTAAAAAGCTATGAGAAATAGGAAGCTTCCCTCACAGATGCAGTGTGACATACTGCTTTTGAACATAGGCATCATAATGCATACTATATGGAAATTTAAGTTTTTACTCACAATAATCTCAGCTATTACTGAAACCTCAATTTTTAAGCTGCATGTAAAGCAGAAACTATTAACTAGCAATATATATCATCTGTGAAGAAGCCATATCTTTGCACTTCCCTGAGTAAAGTGACTCTTGAAAGTCTTGTACATAATGTGTATGCAAAGTATTTCAAGAAAATACTCTCAATAAATTCTTCCCATCATTCTCCTATACCCAAAATATGCACAAAAAACACAATGACTTTTAAGTATAGAAAGGTAATGGCTCCTAAATAGCATGGATATTATAAACCAAGATGAGCAACATATCCACCAGTGTAGATCTGTCTTCTTGCATGTGTATTGTCACTGGTGGGGCCAAAGAGAAAGCTCTGTGATGGATAGATGGACTGCTATAAGAATTACTCTCCCAGAAGAGAAATATCTGACAATGCCCTAGTGGCAAAGAGTTTTTCCTGTTCTAAATCCTACTAAGTAAACATGATGGTCTTCTCTCACAAAACATAAGGAAGCAGCTTCATTCAGAAATATTCAGTGTTTTCAAAACACTTTCCATTTTTCTAGCCTGTAGGCTTTAGATTAACCATTAGTACAAACATGAACGTCTCTCCTTGTGCTTCAATATTATTATACACCCAAGCCCTTATTTGGGGGATCAGTCATCCTCATCAGATACTACAGGTGCCACTGAAGAACTCTACATATGTATAATACAATATTAAATAACTCAAACTGAATAGATCTGGGAATTTATGACGCTTTAGAGAAAGTTGTGTTTTCTATACATTGGCTGAGATTTTTCAGTTCCTAAACATAAAATGAGGTGCTAAAGAGTTTTTCAGGATCTTCCCTTTTATACCAATGACCTTGAAAAATTACACACAGAGAAATAAAATCTCATTTCTCTAACTTTTGACAAATTTTGGAAAGCAGCTCTGCTCACCCCTATACCACCAATGACTGCTATGTAAATTTAATGATTTTAGTTTTCATTTTAAATGCAAAATTGTCTTATTTAAAATCTAAACTGCTTAACACACATGACTACTACTAGCCTATTCTGAATCACTTGATATAATAAGATCTCTATCAAGTTTGAACATTATGAGGAAGTGTAATATTCCAACATCCTATCAATAAATGGTCTTGAGTGAAAACCATCAAATGCTAGAAATCATTTTTATTATAAAGAAAATAATCTTATCAGGCAAACCATTTTCTTGGTATCCTCAAGACTTTTCATCTCTAATTTATAAGGGATATCTTTTTAGAAATACTAAAAATGAAAATGATTAGTGATACAAATGAAGGCAATTTCATATCTTTCTTTTCCAACAAAAGGTATATTTTAAATTATTTCTACTAGTAACATTACACTACAATGTCAAACATAATTTTTTAGTAAATTAGTTGCCATTATTCACAAAGATCCTTTAATGAAACTGCATTAAATTAAATCACTTACTGCAAACAGCCCACTCTTAGTGCCACAGGAATATGGGGAAGTTGAGTGGCCCACTTCAGTGCCACATCCTGATAAATATGCAACATGCTTTTATGGTTTCCAATCAAAGTATTTACTGTTCCTTCAGAAACTGCAGGTTGAAGATACAAAAAGAGAATAGTAAGAAAACAGGCATTTGTAAAACTGTATATGCTATCTCTTTCAGAGGATCTGTGACACAAGCTAATTCTAGTATCTTGATTTTTAATACACAAAGGTTTTAGACAAGATTAGGCACGTTTAGGGTGGTATGGCTGTAGATATATTTTAAACAATAAAGTATTATTGTTCAGCTTCAAGATACCAGTAGCAAAAGCAAAACAAATCATTTTACAAACTGAGAAACTTTAGATAGCAGACAACATTTTTGCATTTCATCAATAGAACATGTAGCATATTCAAGTAAATGATTTACTGAGAGTTCATGGTTCACAATGGATAAGCCATTCTGTTTATAAAAGTGTCTGATGTTCTCTAGAAGCATCTTCAACAGTCACATCATGAAAGCATTAATCTATGCTGGAGGCCAATTCTACAAGTGACTTTACGCAAAGTAAAATGAGTGACAAAACCAAAAGTGTGCTTTATATTAAACTTGTATTCAAATTTTGAAAGTTAAAATTTCCATTACATGCTCAGCATGAAGCTATTTTCCTAGATGTTTAAAATATGAATATGAATGTGATTTTTTTTTCATATCTCCAGCACAGCCTTAACATATGGAAAAAAATAAAAGAAAACCTTTCTACGCACCTGAACAATATGGGAGAAAAGAACTTGGGCTACAATCAAGCTTCTTCATGAATCGAATTTGTCCATTATCCTTAAGGCAAAAAAAGTTTCTCTCACCAAGAACAAAAACGGAGGATGCTGACTGATGGAAAGAGACAATACGTATGTCAAGGGCTTGCTCTCCGATATTTAGAGTCCAATCCACCTGCAAAGCAAAACCCAAGACCCATTTAGTTGCTAAAAAGAGACCATTAAAGCCATTTTCATATCAATGCAAATTCAGAAACTGCTTTACCTCAAAACAGAAAAAAAAAATTGGCTAACTTCTTCACTTACATAAATCTAGCTTTGTTTATTTGTTATCACCATATCCATCCAGCAGGTTTTTCCCCATCTCTTACCAGATGATATTAGAAAATATTCACGAAAAAGGTATCTGCTTCTCTAAAAACCTTCCCTAAGACAGCTGTTGTGGGGGAGGGAGGGATGAGGAAAGGCTGGTCAATGAGTACTAAGTTACAGTTAGATAAGAGTAAGAAGGTCTAATGTGCTATTGCACAGCAGAGTGACTATAAATAATAATGTATTGTATACTCAAAAAGCTGCAAGAGGATTTTGAATGCTCTCACCTAAAGAAACAATAAATGTCTCAGGAGACAGATTTGTTTAAGCTGATTTAAACATACACAAAGTACACATGTATCAAAATGTTACTTGGTACTGCATTAATATCTATGATTTGTATGTATCAGCAAAAAATTATTTTTTAAAAAAAAGCTATTGTGTTTACTTTGCAAACCAATACAGAATTCTAAGGTCATTGAAACAACTATCCATAAAAAGAGAAATGACTAAAATAAACTTTTTTCTTTTCTTTTTTTTTTTTTTTTTTTTTTTTTTGGTGGTACTGGGGTTTGAACTCAGGGCCTTGCACTTGCCAGGCAGGGTCTCTACCACTTGGCCACACCTCCAGCCCTAAGGAATTCTTATTCTTAACAAAGATAACTAGAAGTAGCATTCCTGAAATTTTTAGGTATTAAGAGAAGATCTTACAGTTAATCTTTTTCCAGAACCAAGTTTTTGATGTTCAGTCTCCTGCCTTTTATCTGCATCTGTTGCAAAAGCAAGTACTTGGTACCTGTACAAAAGAGGTAGAAAAAGTAAAAGTGACTGTAATTTTAAAGGCATAATTATTTTAAACTTTAGAAGAATATAATGGGTGAACATTATGAATGGCTTTTCTTTAGTTTTAAAAACTGTAAATTTTGACACTGAATTCTCATTAAATTATATCATAAGAGATTATATAAAACTGTAATGATAAAAGAAATTATAATCACATGTCCCAATTATTCAATATTGGGAAAACAACTCTACTGCCAAAGTCCTTTCATTAGAATTTCATGTTACAAAGAACACACAAGAAAGACTTAGCACCTAGATAGCAAATGCACAGAAAATTTTAAATAATGCAAAGCAGTCAGATAAGGTAGATGTTACTAATACGTAAATCTATGGAACCAAGAACTAAATATAATCTCAAACTAAACTACTTACTTGCTGTGAGTGCATTTTGGCAAATTAAACCCTCTGTCACTTAACTTCCTATCTATACAATGAAAGTAAAAATATCTAACTTAATTATTGTGAAAAGAACTTTAAAAACAAATTATTGGCCATATGTGGTGAAATACACCTACAATTCCAACAACTCAAGAGCAAAGATCAGCAGAATCGTAGTTAAAGGCCAGCTCCAACAAAATGTTAGCAAGACCGTATCTCAACCAACAAGCAGGCATGGTGTTTCATCTGTAATCCCAATTATGTCAAAGGCATAGGTAGGAGGATCATAGTCCAAGGCCAGCCCCAAGCAAAAATGTGAACCTCTATCCAAATAATAACTAAAGTAAGGACTGGAGACAAGGCTCAAAGGGCAGAGCACCTGCCTAGCAAGCACAAAGCCTTCAGTTCAAACACAAGTACCACAAAAATAAATACTGAAAAGTACCTAGTACTGTATCTGATGTATACAGGTGAGTATTCTTTATATGAAATGCTTAGGACCAGAACTGTTTTAGATTTCAGAGGGTTGTTTGTTTGTTTGTTTGTTTGGATTCTGAGATATTTGCAGACATTCCCAATTGAACACCCCTAGGCACACATTCCCAATTGAACACCCCTAATCCAAAAATCCAAAATGCTCTAAAATCCAAACCTTCTTGACCAGGATGTCAGTGCTCAAAAAGGTTGAGATATCAGAGCATTTCAGATTAGGGCATTAGATACCCAGTTAATAATTAATAAACTGACAAAGAGACCGATACAAATTCACACGGAGAGAAACAGATCAGCCACTCATCTGGTGTGTTATGCATTCTCAGTAATGGATGTTATGGACATCCTGGCCTTCTAAAACTGTTTTGCAGTTGTTTCAAAAGTAATACTTAGCTCAAACCATGCTCTAACATAATTTATAAACATCATTCAATCTAGAAATGATTAAGTTAACCAATAAAGTTTAAATTCCTTCATTTCCCATTAATTAGTGGTATATTTTCAGAATAATAATCCTACTCTAAACGAAGACTCTTCAGGCAAACGTATTTCTTCCCCTCCTGTTAAATCAAAACTTCTCGCATCATTCCTCCCTAGCAAAGAGAGAAATGTAAAAAATACATATATTCAGGCACTTCACATTGTCTGTGAGAAGCACCACTGAGAGTGTGAAGCGCAGGCACATAAATACATGAAGATAATAGCACTAAAGGTGCCATCTACTCAACATCATATGCTGCTCTGCTTTGAACATTCAAATGTCCCCTCCCCCTCAAAAAAGGGGATGTTACAAACTGAATGCCTATTGCAACAGGGTCAGCAGGTACAGGCTAATGAATGAATTCATGCTAACTACTAAATAAAGGACTTGAGTCTGAAAGGCCTTCTCTTACGCTCATGCATGCTCTCTGTCCTTACACCAAGAGACAATGCATTAAGAAGGCCCTCACCACATGCCAGACTCTTTTTTTTATTATTCATTTATTCACATGTGCATACATTGTTTGGGCCATTTCTCCATCCTCCCCCCGCCCCCACACACCCCCTCCTCTCACCGCCCCCCTTCCAGGCAGAACCTGTTCTGCCCTTCTCTCTAATTTTGTTGAAGAGAAGACATAAGCAATAATAAGAAAAACAAAACATTTTTACTAGTTGAGATAAGGATAGCTACACAGAGAGATTCCTAGCATTGCTTCCATGTACAAATGTGTTACATCCCAAGTTGATTCATCTCTAACTGATCTTTTCACTAGTTCCTGATCCCCTTTCTCATATTGATCTCCGTCGCTTTAAGGTTTCTGTATTAGTTCCTCTGCAGTGGGGGCATCAAACACTTTTATGTTTTAGGTGTCTCACCTATCCCCATACCTCCCTATATGCTCTCCCCTTATCATGTGACCCAAATCTAACAACATTGCTATATTTGCCCTAGACCTAAAATACACATATGATTTTTGGTCTTCTGAGCCTGGCTAACCTCACTGAGAATGATGTTCTCCAGTTCCATCCATTTACTTATGAATGATAAGATTTCATTCTTCTTCATGGCTGCATAAAATTCCATTGTGTATAAATACCACATTTTCTTGATCCATTCGTCAGTAGTGGGGCATCTTGGCTGTTTCCATAACTTGGCTATTGTGAATAGTGCTGCAATGACCATGAGTGTGCAGGTGCCTCTGGAGAAAGCTGGGTCACATTCCTTGGGGTATATCCCTAGGAGTTGGATTGCTGGAACTTATGGCAGGTCTATGTTTACATTTTTAAGAAGCCTCCATATTTTTTCCAAAGTGGTTACATTAGCTTGCATTCCCACCAGCAGTGTACGAGGGTTCCTTTTTCCCCACATCCTCACCAACACATGTTGTTGGTGGTGTTTCTGATGATGGCTATTCTAACAGGAGTGAGGTGGAATTTTAGTGTGATTTTGATTTGCATTTCCTTTATGGCCAGAGATGGTGAGCATTCTTTCATGTGTTTTTTGACCATATGAATTTATTCTTTTGAGAAAGATCTGTTTAGTTCAGTTGCCCCATTTCTTTATTGGTTCATTGATTTTGGGAGAGCTTAGTTTTTTCAGCTCCCTATAAATTCTGGTTATCAGTTCTTTGTCTGATGTAGAGCTGGCAAATATTTTGTCCTGCTCTGTGGGTGGTCTCTTCAGTTTAGAGACCATTTCTTTTGTTGTGCAGAAGCTTTTTAATTTTATGAAGTCCCATTTGTCCATCCTTTCTCTTAGCTTCTGAGCTACTGGGGCTCTATTGAGGTAGTCCTTGCCTGTACCTATTACTTCGAGAGTGTTTACTGCTCCTTCCTGTACTAACTTTAGAGTTTCAGGTCTGATATTTAGGTCCTTGATCCATTTTGAGTCGATACTAGTACAGGGTGATAGACATGGATCTAGTTTCAGTTTTTTGCAGATGGATAACCACTTTTCCCATCAACATTTGTTCAAGAGTCTGTCTTTTGTCAAAAATAAGGTGGGCATAGTTGTGTGGCTTCATATCCAGGTCCTCTATTCTGTTCCACTGGTCTTCATGTCTGTTTTTGTGCCAGTATCATGCTGTTTTTTATTGCTATGGCTCTGTAGTATAGTTTGAAGTGGGGTATTGTGATACCTCCAGCATTGCTCTTTTTGCTGAGTATTGCCTTGGCTATTTGTGGTCTTTTGTATTTCCAAACAAACTTTGGAGTAGATTTTTCAATCTCTGTGATATCATTGGGATTTTGATGGGAATTGCATTAAACATGTAGATTGCTTTTGGTAGTATAGCCATTTTTACTATGTTGATTCTACCAATCCATGAGCACAGGAAATCTCTCCACATTCTGTAGTCTTCCTCGATCTCTTTCTTCAGGGGTTAGTTCTCCTTGTAGAGGTCTTTCACGTCCTTTGTTATGTTTACTCCTAGGTATTTGATTTTTTTTGAGGCTATTATAAATGGAATTGTTTTCATATATTCCTTCTCAGTTTGTTCGTTGTTGGTGTATAGAAAAGATAATGATTTTTGTAAGTTGATTTTGTATACTGCCACCTTGCTATAGCTGTTGATGATGTCTAGGAGTTTTTCGGTAGAGTTTTTTGGGTCTTTAAGGTATAGGATCATATCGTTTGCAAACTGGGATGTTTTGACAGTTTCTTTACTTATTTGTATTCCTTTTATTTCTTCTTTCTTGTCTAATTGCTCTGGCTAGGAATTCCAGTACTATGTTGAGTAGGGGTCGTTCCTGACTTTAGGGGAATGGTTTGGTTTTCACCATTAATATGATGTTGGCTGTAGGTCTGTCATATATAGCCTTTACAATGTTGAGGTGCTTTCCCTCTATTCCTAGTTTTCTTAGAGTTTATATCTTGAAGTGGTGTTGGATCTTATCAAAGGCTTTTTCTGAATCTATTGAGATGATCAAGTGGTTTTTGTCTTTGCTTCTGTTAACGTGGTTTATTACGTTTATTGATTTTTGCATGCTGAACCACCCCTGCATCCCTGGGATGAAGCCGACTTGGTCGTGGTGAATGTTCTTTCTAATGTGTTGCTGAATTCGGTTTGCCATTATTTTATTGAGGATTTTTGCATCAATGTTCATTAAGGGGATGGGCTATAGTTCTTTTTGGAGGTGTCTTTGTATGGTTTTGTGATGAGTGTAATACTGGATTCATAGAATGAGTTAGGCAGTGTTCCTTTCCATTCTATTTCGTGGAACGGTTTAAGGAGGGTTGGTATTAGCTCTTTTTTAAAGGTCTGATAAAATTTAGCAGAGACTCCATCAGGTCCTGGACTTGTCTTCTTGGGGAGAAGTTTTATTGCTGCTTCAATTTCATTTTGTGTTATAATCTATTTAGGTAGTTAATATCCTCTTGGTTCCATTTTGGATGGTTATAAGTATCTAGAAATCTGTCCATTTCTTCAAGATTTTCAAATTTATTAGACTATAGGTTCTCAAAGTAGTCTCTGATGATTTCCTGGATTTCCATGGTATTTGTTGTTATCTCCCCTTTTGCATTTCTGATTTTACTGATTTGGGTATTTTCTCTCCTTATTTTAGTCAGGTTTGCCAAGCGTCTGTCAATTTGATTTATTTTTTCAAAGAACCAACTTTTTGTTTCATTGATTCTTTGTATGGTTTTTGTTTGTTTGTTTCAATTTCATTGATTTCGGCCCTTATTTTTATTATTTCTCTCCTTCTGCTTGTTTGGGGATTTGCTTGTTCTTGTTTTTCTAGGAGTTTGAGATGAAGCATTAGGTCATTGATTTGACATCTTTCTGTCCTTTTAATATATGCATTCATGGCTATATACTTTCCTCTTAGGACTGCCTTTGCTGTGTCCCATAGGTTCCAGTAGGTTGTGTTTTCATTGTCATTAACTTCCAGGGACTTTTTAATTTCCTCTTTTATTTCATCAATGACCCATTGATCATTGAGCAATGTGTTGTTCAGCTTCCAACTGTTTATATGTTTTTTACTGTTGTTTTTGTTGTTGATTTTTAGTTTTAATGCATTGTGATCAGATAGAATACATGGAATTACTTCTATTTTCTTATATTTGCTGAGGCTTGCTTTGTGCCCTAAGATACAATAAATTTTGGACAAGGTTCCATTGCCTGCTGAGAGGAATGTATATTGTGCAGAAGTTGGATGAAATATTCTGTAGACATCAGCTAGGTCCATTTGATCTACGGTGTGATTTAGATCTAGGATTTCATTATTGATTATTTGTTTGGATGACCTATCTATTGGTGATGGGGGGTATTAAAGTCTCCCACTACCACTGTGTTGGAGTTTTTATATGTTTTTAGGTCCTTCAGAGTATGTCTGATGAAATTGGGTGCATTGACGTTGGGTGCATATAGGTTGATAACTGTTATTTCCTTTTGGTGTATTTCCCCTTTTATTAGTATGGAATGTCCTTCTTTGACTCACTATTCACACCACAAAACTCTCACTCAGCCTTAAACTAGACTATTTCTCATTACTATTCATGCCAGTAGCACTATTCCTACCATGGTCCATCATAGAATTTTCCTTATGATATATATACACTCTGACCCCAATATCAATCGATTTCTTAAATATCTACTATTTTTCCTTATCACTATATTAATCCTAGTTACAGCAAACAATCTATTTCAACTTTTCATCAGATGGGAAGGAGTAGGCATTATATCATTTCTCCTTATCGGATGATGATACGGATGCACTGACACTAACACTTCCACACTACAAGCAATCGTATATAACTGAATTGGAGACATTGGATTCATCCTATCAATAGCATGATGTTTAATCTATTCCAATTGAGACCTGCAACAACTATTTATAGACCCTAAACTAACAACCATCCCCCTGCTAGGCTTACTATTAGCCACCACAGGAAAATCA
This sequence comes from Castor canadensis, assembly GCF_047511655.1. NCBI lineage: Eukaryota > Metazoa > Chordata > Mammalia > Rodentia > Castoridae > Castor > Castor canadensis. Next base: position 95,954,537 of record NC_133387.1, read on the forward strand.
GCCCAATTTGGACTTCACCCTTGACTCCCTTCAGCCATAGAAGGCCCAACACCAGTATCAGCCCTACTCCACTCAAGCACAATAGTTGTAGCAGGAATCTTCCTTCTAATCCGATTCCACCCCCTACGAGTGTCCAACCAACTAATTCTATCAACCATATTATGCCTAGGAGCTATCACAACCTTCTTTACAGCAATCTGTGCCCTAACACAAAACAATATAAAAAAAATTATTGCATTCTCAATCTCCAGTCAATTAGGCCTAATTATAGTCACCCTTGGAATCAACCAACCTTACCTGTCCTTCCTTCATATCTGTAACCACACATTCTTTAAAGCAATACTATTTACATGCTCAGGATCTATTATCCACAGCCTCAATGACAAACAGGACATTCGCAAAATACGTGGATTAGCCAAAGCCATACCATTTACAACTTCCTCCGTAATAGCAGGAAGCCTAGCACTCACAGGCATACCCTTCCTAACAGGATTTTACTCTAAAGTCCTCATCATTGAGTTTGCCAACACATCGTACACCAATGCCTGAGCCCTACTAATTACACTCATTGTAACTTCCCTTACAGCTGTATACAGCACACGAATTATCTTTTTCGCCCTCCTAGGATGGCCCCGATTTTCCCCATATATTAACATCAATGAAAATAACCCACAACTTATAAACTCCATCAAACGACTACTTGCAGAAAGCATTTTTGCTGAGTTTATTATCTCAAACAATATTATCCCCATAAATACTCCTAATCTCACCATACCCCTATACTTAAAACTCATAGCTCTAGGAGTTACTATCCTAGGATTTACAATTGCAATAGAACTTAACAACCTAACCTACAACCTAAAACTAAGCTCAAACGCCAACACCAAATTATTTTCCACTATACTTGGAGTCTTCCCAGCCATCATACACTGCACTACACCTGAAAGCACACTCACACTAAGCCAAAAAACAGCATCAACCCTCCTAGACACAATCTGGATAGAAAAAAACCACACCCAAATTAATAGCAAATATCCAAGTTGAAGCTTCTACCACTGTATCTAACCAAAAAGAAATAATCAAACTATACTTCCTATCCTTCCTGCTATCTACAACCCTAGCATTAGCGATCATCATCTAATTAACTATGAGTAATCTCAAGAGTAATAAAAATACTAACAAAGATCAACCAGCCAATACTATTAACCTACTCCCATAAATATAAACAGCCGCAACACCTATAACATCCTTATTAATATAATCCATCTCCTCACCACTATAAACTACCCAGTTGCTTGTATTATAAATACCACCCAACATCTCCACTTCATCATTCTTTACTTAAAAAATCAAAAAAACTAACTCTACAAGCAAACCTAATATTAAAGCACCCCAAATCACTGCATTCGAACCCCCACATCTCAGGATAATCTTCAATAGCCATTGCCGTAGTATAATCAAAAACTACATTATTCCGCCCAAATAAACCAAAAACACCATTAAACCTAAAAAAGAACCACCAAAATTTAAGACTAACCCACAACCAACTCCACCACTAATAATCAACCCAAAACCACCATAAATAGGAGAAGGCTTTGAAGAAAATCCCACAAAACCTAACACAAACATAACACTGAACAAATACATAGAATATGTCATAATTTCCACATGGACTCAAACCAACAACATGAAAAATCATCACTGTAATTCAACTACAGAAACCCCTAATGACAAACATCCAAAAAACCCATCCATTAATAAAAATTATTAACCACTCATTTATTGATCTTCCAACACCATTCAACATCTCAGCATGATGAAACTTCAGCTCCCTATTAGGAATATGTCTAATTCTACAAATCGCAACAGGATTATTCTTAGCAATACACTACACATCAGATACTACGACAGCATTCTCATCAGTCACACATATCTGCCAAGACGTAAACTACGGCTGACTTATCCGATATCCTCATGCCAATGGAGCATCCATATTCTTTATCTGCCTATTTATACATGTAGGATGAGATTACGTTTGATCAGTGTAAATTTGAAGTCTACTTTGTCCAAGATAAGTATTGTTACTCCTGGCTGTTTTCTGGGCCATTGGCTTGGTAAATCTTCCAGCCTTTCACTCCCAGCCAGTGCTTGTTTCTGTCGATGAGATGGATCTCCTGTAGGCAACAGATTGTTGGATCTTCCTTTTTAAGCCAGTTTGCCAATTGGTGTCTTTTGATGGGGGAATTAAGTCCATTAATGTTTAGTATTAGTATTGATAGGTATGTGGTGATCCCTGTCATTTAGCTGTCTTTGTTGTTTAAGTGTTTGATTGTGTATAGCTGATTCAGTGTTACGCTCTACTTTCTTGCCTTTTCTTCTCCTGTGGTTTGGTATTACCTGCCCTTTGATGGTTTTGTTTGCTTTCACTTTCTGGGTGCAGAATTTCTTGGATAATCTTTTGTAGTGGGGGCTGGGTGGTCATATATTGTTTTAGTTTCTGCTTATCATGGAAGACTTTTATTGCTCCATCTATTTTGAATGATAGATTTGCTGGGTAGAGTATCCTAAGTTTGTAGTTATTTTCATTTAGTGCCTGTAAGACCTCACTCCATTCTCTTCTTGCTTTGAAGGTTTCCATGGAGAACTGTGCTGTGATTTTGATGGGTTTATCTTTGTATGTTATTTCTTTTTTCTCTCTCACAGACTTCAATATTCTTTCACTATTCTCTGTGCTTGTTGTTTTAATGATAATATGTCATGGGGTAGTTCTATTTTGGTCAAATCTGTTTGATGTCCTGGAGGCTTCCTATATCTGAATGGGCATAGTTTTCTCTAGATTTGGGAAATTTTCTGTTATTATTTTGTTGACTATATTACGAATTCCTTTTGCTTGCACCTATTCTCCTTCTTCAATGCCCATGATTCTCAGGTTTGGTCTTTTGATGGAGTCAGTGAGTTCTTGCATATTCCTTTCACACAGCTTGAGTAATAGCTCTTCAGTTTTTCCTTTAATTTCCATTTTATCTTCAAGTTCTGAGATTCAGTCTTCTGTTTGTTCTAGTCTACTCGAGTGGCCCTCCATTGTGTTTTGCATTTCTGTTTCATTCTTTTTTCTGAGGTTTTCCATATCATGGGTCACTTCACCTTTAATATTGTCTATTTTCATCCTTAATTTATTTATCTCTCTATTTATGGTGTTGTCTGTCTCACTTTGGTGTTTATTTGGGGCTCCTATGAGTTAATTTATTTGTTTTTGCACCTTCTCATATTCTTTATTTTTGTTGTCTTTGAATTTCGTGCCTCCTGTACATTTTGGTTGACCATGTCTAGTAACATCTCCAAGAAATTCTCAGTGATTTTTTGCAGGATTTCTTCTTTCAGGTTGTACTTCTGGGATTCGTTGGGTTCCTTGGTATAGCTTAACTTTATTTTGTTGGAGTCTGGAACTGGGTATCTGTTTTCTTCATTTCCCTCTGAATCCTGCACTAATTCATTTTGGGGGGGAGAATGGTTTTCATCCCTTTTTCATCTTCTCATCATTCCACTTGGTGCTGTTTCTGCCCCTGGTCCACATCTCCCAAGAGGATTTGGAGCTGACGTCTGGCAGCATGGGAGCCCTCCTGTTTCCTCAGTGTAACGTGGTGTGGAGAACCTTTGTATGGGCTGGGGGATTCAGGGTTTCAGAGTTTTGCTTTTTCTTGGTGGTTTTTTTCTGCCAAGTGTGGCTCCAGAGTCTCAGCAAAATGTTTGATTTACTGAGCTCACGCTGTCTGCTTCCTCCCTCTAGTCGCCATCTTGGATTCGTTCTCCATGCCAGACTCTTGATCTTGGACTTCCCAGACTTTAGCACTACAAAAAATAAATCTCTGTTCTTTATAAATTACTCCAGTCTCAGATATGCTGTTATAGTGGCACAAAATAGACTAAGACATACGCCAACTGTAAAACCATCCTATCTCAATCAGGAATGATTCATTCACAAAGAAACCTCCAATTTCAGCAGGATGCCAGAATGACTATAAATTAAATTAGACTTTACAAGCCATCGAAACTGATGACATATTTATAATAACATAAAAAAATCAGGCTTATAGTCAGCACAAAAGCTCAAGGTACATGAACTTCATTCATTCCATAAATATACAGAAGGGAACTATTTCAGGTATTAGCAATGGAGAAAGCTACTACATGATCTGTACTCCTCAGGAGCTTCCAAATCTGTTGTTAGGATTCAGATATAGACATAGAAGACATGAGCACAGTACCAATGGAAGCTGGTGGTGGAAACAAGTACCCAGATTGCAGGAGATACAATCTTGGAATAGGTTCAGGATAAATGGCTAGGTTTCAAAGAATGAGTAAAAATTTAACATGTTAGCAAAGAGGGAAAGTCATTATGGCAAGGCAAACAGCACATGTAAAGGCATGCAGCCGTAAAACAGACATGAAAGGCCAGGGCAGGGGATTAGCAGCGGTGCATGTCAAGGAGGAATGAGTCATGGGAAATGAAACAAAAAAGGTAGGAGGGAGAAGATCTCAGTCTTTTCAAAACATGCTAAAAAAATTCCATAGGAAACTGTAGCAAATGTCTCTATACCATCTGAGTCTGACATTCAATATCCAGTTTCCAAAAGTACCAAACAATTAGACCTCACATTCCAACCTCCAAGTAGGGATTATTTTCCTATCACAGCTCATAGTATCAGAATAGTATGCAACAATAACTAGAATGTCAGAGCTGGTCCTGCTATAGATTTAACCTCAGGCAATTAATTGCATAGGTGATTTCTATCCAGTAGGCACCACCCTACCAGAGGATGAAAGGGATACTAATAAGATTGTTGCAAAAATCCAAAGTTCCTTAAGTTATTTTCAGTTTCTTATATAACTACAAAGAGTTACTACTTCATCTGAGGAGTAAGTGAGACCCTAAAGTGGCCTTGTTAACATGAAAACAACAGGCAGAAACACAGCCAAAACTGACTCCTGATTTTCAAATCCAGACCATTTCTCTTCGTAGAAGGCAAATCGGAAGAGTATGTTATTACTTAAATGTAACTGACAGTAAATTTAGATGATGACAAACTTACAATAGCATCTATTTTATGGTTCTTCCTTAACTCCTCTTAACTGTGACCAGCAATGTACATGAAAATCTATTTTCAAAACCAAACAGCTCCAGGCAGACTTGGAAAGTCTGAAATAAGAAAACACTTGGATCTTTTTTTTTATTACCACTCAAGTGTTTAGTGATGTAAGTAAAGAAAAAATTCCCTTTTTGAGATGGCTGAAAGAATACTCAGGCTCAATGCAATAAGATTTTATGAAACAGTGTCAGACATGTTTCTCAGAGCAGGAAGGTGCTAATCACAAATACAACAAGTCCAGGTGAATAGTGGACTTTTTGACCCAGTAACCACAAAGGCTTAACCAGTCCCATGGAGTACCAATGACAACTGCAACCATATAATTGAGTGCTCGTCCATATCACATCATTAAAAACTGCAGCAAGAAACTAAAATAAAGATTGACATGTTGCACAGTACAAAAGCAAACCCTCTAAAATCATTCGTTTTCATATGAAACACAGTTAACACCTCAAAGGGTACCAGGCAATTTTGGAACCTTAATAAAAGTTCTGGAGAACTTTACTAGAAATGAAAACTCTGGATATAGAGCATTATTATGTTCATTTCTGCTATAGCTCAAATATTCTTGATTATGCCAGGAAGAATCATCTTCAATGAAAAATGCCAATAACAAAACAAAAGCTTTCTTCCCCCCCCACCCCCTTTTGGTTGCTTATTAATATTATCATTGTAATGAAAGTACACTGTGAAACTTACAAAAGTTCTTAGAATATAATAATTGAATTCTCACCTCTATCATTCTCCTTTATCCTCTCTCCCCCAACTCCTGGCATAGTTTCAACAGGTCTCATTTCACTTCTTCATAAACTTCTTATTAAACATCTACACTATGCACAGTAGATTACTAGGCACTTCAGGGGTACAAAATTCCTGCCATTGCAGAGCACAGTGCACAATCAAGGAGAAAAACCAACAAACAAATATTTAATATCAGTGACATCAGAAAGCACTGAAAGGCTTAAGGGAATCATTGAAAAACTACTCCATGAATTGAAAATATGTTGTATATGGCTAAGTCAAGGAAGAACTGAAGGGAAGCAGAGAGAAGGAAGGAACAACAATTCAGACATAGGAGACAGCATGATCCTAAGAGAAGAGAATAGCCTTTGACATATATGGAGAACATAAATATCCAATTTACTACAGCTGAAGCCTGGTGAAAAATGCAACCTTCTCTTTTAAAATAGTTAATTCAATCCAACATTCACTTTAAATACTTATTCAAAGTCTATTAATTATTTTAAGATGCATTAGATGGAACTGTAAGAGTGTTGGGGGAGATGTATAGCAGAGACAGGGAGAGAAAATAAAATTCACAGCTGGTATGCTTCTTCTAGAGCCTTCTACATTGAGTTCTTATTTAGGAGTCCCATGGCTCAGGCTCCTCAGCATCCTGTGAAAAGCTCTGCTGTAGCCTGTCACAATGCACTGAAATAGTGAATTGACCTACTGCCTCTCATACTGGCTTGAATACTGCTTGAGGACAAAAGACAGGTCATTTTTGACTTTACAGTTCCAGGACCTCACAGTGTAGAGCACAGAGAAGGTTCTTGAAAATGTTTCCTAATTGAATGACTGAATAAATAAACTGAATTATTCAATCAGTGAATAGATATTTAAGATATATTAGGCTGTTGGGGACGTGATAATACTCTGGAACATTTCAGTATAATACAAAAGGCATTCCCTGATGTAGAGCAAAAATCAATATTTCGGCAATAATACATCGAGGAGGTGATAAAAGGATAGCTGAATCAGTTACCTTTAAAAATTCCTTCCACATCTGAAATACCACATCACACAGATAAAATGGGGCTGGATTATAAAGACCACTGAATGTCAATATAGTCACTATTTGGCATCCAAGAAGAATTGGTTCCAGGACACAGCCACTCCCATGGACACCAAAATCTGCAAATTCTCAAACCCCTTACATAAAGTAGCATAGTATTTGCAAATAAACTACACACTGTATACTTTTTTTTTTTCATTGAAGGACCAGGAATCAAAGCCAGAGCCTTATACATGCTAGGCTGCATCCCCAACACCTCCCATATAGTTTAAATACTCCCTAAATTGCCTACAATTTGCCTAAGATAAGGTAAGTGCTATGTAAATAATTATTGTACCATATTATTTGTGAAATATTACAAGAAAAAAGTCTGCATGTGTTCAGAACAGATACAATTATCTTTCAAATATTTTCAACCTATTGGTTGAATCCACAAATGTGGCCCATAATAAAGAAGGCCAACTACATAAACAAATTTGGATTTTTTCATGGGAAATGAAATTTATTCCAGCTTCAAGAGGTGATTTAAAAAGACAGATAAATCAAGAGTTGTGGTACACCTGTAATTTTGGCAATGAGGAGGCAGAGGTGGGAGGATCACTTGAGCATAGGCATTAAAGACCAGCCTTGGCTACACAACAAGACCCCTTCTTCAAACAATTTAAAAATTAAAGGATATACACAAGAAATACCTTTCAAAGACTATACATTAGCTAGAGAGAAATATAAGAATAGAACCCCAGGTGAAAAGATAAAGGCCTGAACCAATGAAAATAAGAAGCAATGGCTGAATAAGAGAAGTAACGGTAGAATGGGCAGAGTTTACTGACTAAATAATTTAGA